>NW_012148563.1:2053500-2110578 GCF_000956105.1 Propithecus coquereli | reverse complement strand
CATTTAAGGTCCCTGCACAGGGGATGCCGTCGATAGGCACCTACTGCCTTACGGATACTCGACGGGAGGGCGCGTCTCCTGTGGAGCTCTGGGGAGGTGACTGGGGCCCAGGGGTGCGGGGAAGTTCCTGCTGCTCCACTGCAAACTATTCTGTTTTCAGATGCCTGACTCGCTTCCCAGGCAGCTAAGCCAGTTCCTCCACGTGGCAAACACACACAGTACCTCGCTCTTTTGCCCAAGAGATTTAGCGTCTTAGGAATCAAGTCTCTGCAGCCAATCCCGGTGGTGTGGAGCAAGGGCTCTCACTGACCCAAACTCAGAATCTCAGCCAGCTCCAGCGTTTCCCGTGGGCACGCGCTTAGTCTTTGCCTCGCTGGGCCATTGCGAGGAGGAAACTGAGCTATGACAAGCCGCGCTCCTGCTATGATGCCTGCACAGGTGAGTTCGCGGTGAGCACCGCTGCCACTCAGTCACCGGGAGTGCCCAAAGTGGGCCCTGCCCAGCACAGCAGGTGACACAGTGGTGGCCTCTCCCTTCCTGAAACGGAAGCGCAGCGCTGTGACGGGAGGAGGGGGCAGGGCCAGGACAAAGGGTCCTGGGGGGAGCCCTGCTGGGACCCTGCAAAAGCTGGGACCCTCTGCAGGCCCCCCCCACCTCAAGCCCTTTCGCTCTGCTCTGCTTGCCCTGCTGGAGCCCCTTCGGACTGTAACACACCTCTCTGTACCGCCTCTCGGATACCCCTGGCTCCATCTCCGGAGCCTTCGCCAGCCTCGCCCCAACCTGCAGGGGAAGGAACATGAGGGCCGTGGCGTCATGGAAAGCTCGCTGGCTGCGCTGGGTCCAATTTCACCAACCTTCTGAGTGACCTTGGGTCAATCCAGCCACACACACACATACACATGTACAGCATGTACACATGCATGCACATACATGGCATACATACACAGCACACATGTGCACACACATAATCACATGCACATGTCCAAGCCACACAAACTACATGCACACATCACACACTACGCACATACACACGTGTACATATACACACAAACACATGACACACACACGAAGATGTCACTCCCTATACACACGTACACATACAGGCACAAAAACACACACAGATACACATGCATACACATATCCCACACATGCAGACTCATAAACACCCCCACACATGTGTGCACACACACATGCACGCACACACACATGCACACACGTGCAGTCCCACAGCTGCATTGTTTCCTCAGCAGGGCTGATGGCGGGTGCCCGTGGCCAGCACATCCCTGAGCCTCAGGCCTCTTCCCGTGGCTGCAGCAGGGACAGGAGCCGCTAAGGGGGTGCCCGCGCAGGTGCTCTGGGCGTGTTTACTGTTTACACGGAGCACACCAGGAAAACATCGGCTTCCTGCTCCCTGCGGGAGTCAGAGGAGACCCCAGCTGCGGCCGGAAAGGCTGACGCAGGCCCGAGGGCGCCCAGCTGCGCCTGGAGCACAAGAAGGGCAGGAAGGGCCACGGCTGCACCCAGGGGAGCAGCGCGGACGGCCCCCACACTGAAGGACGTCTCCGCTCCGCCCGCTAGTGGACTTTCCAGGTCACAGCGCGGCTCCCCCAACCACCTGCATCTGCCTGAGAGCAGCAGGAGGGAGGCCAGACACGGGGTGACCGGGGCCCATCCTGGGGACCCGAGAAGTCATATTTCCTTCCTCATCCACAGAAGACCTGGAGGGAACTCCATGAAGAGCCTTCTAGCTACAGGCTCCTCTTGTTCTTCAGGCAGAGCAGTCCAAATACAAGGGACCGGTAAAACCTTAACTGGGGACGGTCCTTGGGCCATTCGTGATACGAGGAGTGGTGGCCAGGCTCGCCAGGCCTTCAAACAGCCAGGCTTCCGACACGTCTTTGAGGCGGCACCCAAACATCACATGGCAAAGTCCCTGCACACCATGGAACGTTCAACACAAACACAGTGAATGTCACTACCGTGCTGAGGATTTTATCCTGAGAGACGCAAGACCCGGTGCTTCCGAAAGCATAAACAGCTGGAGGTCAGGGCCTGACACTCCCATGGGGCATGTGACTCCCCGAGCACCCTGGCCTGTTTTAAGCCCAAGAGTTACAGTGTTTGAGCCAGAGCCCTCTCTGGTCAGAGGTCGCCCCCGTCTCAGAAAGCAGGGACACTATTTGCGTTTGATCTCTGCCAGCTGCCTGCGCAGCCACCTGAATCAGGCTGCCGCGGTGCCACGCGGGACGCAGTCCCAGCCCCGGGGAGATGGTGGCCTCTGCGTCACCCAGGAGGCTGTGAGCTCTCTGCTTCCCAGCCGACATCTTACCAGCTCTGCCTCCACAGTCGCACCTGTCCCCAGCAGCAGCTGTCTGTCTCCTTGACCTTGCTTTCTGTTTTCTTAGCCTTCTTGCTAGTGGGGACCCTCTGCAGAGTCCCGAAGTGGCGCAGGACTCACTGGGAAAGGGGGCTGAGCCTGCAGGTCTCTCTTCCTCCTCTTATAAAGACACCAGTCCCGCTCCCATGATAACCCATTAATCCATCAATCAACGAATGGATTCATACATTCATGAGGTCTCTGCCTTTTAAAGGCCCCACATGTCAATACTGCCACATTGGGGATTAAGTTGGGACGTGGGTTTTGGAGGGGACAAATATTCAAACCATAGCACACTCTGTGCCTGAAAATGCCATTACAGACTCGTTGTTTCGAAATAAAACTTTCCAATAATCTTTTATCAAAATGCAAATATCCGTGAGAGAAGTGTGAATATTTATGCTTTTCTTGAATTAGGACACCAGTACACAGAGGGCTCGCCAGCCAGGGCGTGAAGTGGAGATGCCACCAACTCCTAGCAAGCCCTTCTCAGGCCTCTCACTTTCCCAAAGGGAACTACTGTCCTGCCTTCCAGCATCCCAGGTGAGTTTCACCTGGTCTTGACCTTTATATAAATGGAAGTGAAGAGTGTGTTCTTTTGTGCCTGGCTTCTTCGATCAGCATTTTGCTTGTGAGTCTCTTCTGCTTCCTTGCAGGTAGCCGCGGTTCGTTCAATTCCATCACTGTAGAGTATGCCCTGGCAGAAACCACAGTTAGGTTTTTTATTTTACCGTCAACAAACATCTGTCCTTTTTCTTCAGTGTGGGCTAATATGAACGATGCCACTGTGCACACCTGTGCGTGTCTTTCTGCGCACGTGCACACACACTGCTGTTAGGGATACACTGGGAGAACAGCTGCGACCCCAGAGACCATCACATGTGCTTGGCAGTGCCACGTGGTTGCTGTACCGGCTGTCCCCATTTCACCCACGCCAGCAACACATGCAAACTCCTGCTACTCCACATCCTCACCAACTTGGTGTGTCGCCGTACTAACTGTCCCACCCTGGACTGGGTGTAGTGATATCACACACGATTTCCTTTCCTTTTGCCGACAACTCCTGAGGTTGCCTACCTTTTCACTCAGCATAATTCCATGGGAATAATTGCCAGGTTGATGCATGCATCAGAGGTTCATGGCTTTTTATCGCTTAACCGTTTCCCATGGTACGGATGCACCGCAGTTTACTAACCATTCACCTGTTGTAGGACGTCTGGGCTGAATCCAGTTTTTAGCTATTACAAATAAAGCTGCCATAAGGATATGCATACAGCTTTTTATGTAAACGTAAGTTTTCCAGTGAAAACCTGGGGTAAGCACCCGAGAGGGCAGTTGCTGGGTCTATGGATGTTTAGCTTTGTAAGAAATTGTCGAGAATATCAAACTTCCAGAGCGGCAGCACCGTTTTACGTTCCCCACTGCGTGTGTGGGTGCTCCAGTTCTCCACATTCTCTTCAGCATTTGTGTTGTCACTGTTTTTTTAATTTATCCTCTTGGAGGTGTGTGATAATTGATTGATTATAAGGGTTAGACCAGTGCTGCATTTTCAAGTACAAGGTTATATTCGTGATGTATTATCTCTTTTATATACCATTTTATTTTCTTTGGTAATATGTGGCTTAGAATATTTGCATCTATGTTCTTAAATAAGACTGTTCTATAACTTTCTTCTCTCATAACATTCTTGTTAGGTTTTCATATCAAGATCTCATAAAATCGGTAGTGAAATATTTATTTTTCTATTCTTAGCAAGAATTTGTGTGTGTAAGATTAGCATTATACTTTTTTAAAGGTTTAGTAGCATTCACAGGTGAATCCATCTGGAGTTTTCTTTGTGGAAAGGATTTTAATTTCCTATTTAATTTAACACATTATAAGACTATTCAGGTTTTCTATTTCTTCTAGTGTCAGTTTTGGTAAGTTGTATTTTTTAAGGAATTCGGCTATTTCATCCAGAGTTTCAAATTTATTAGCATAAAGTTATTCACAATAGCCTCTTATTTATCTCTAATATCCGGAAGACCTGAAATGGTGTCTTATTTTTAATTATTGATGTTAGTTATTGTGCTTTTTCTCTTTTTTCTTGACCAATTTCATCAGGGCTTTACCTTTTCTTCAAAAACGTATTCAAAAACCCAGTGTCTGGATTTGATGGCTGTTTATATTGTAATATTTTTCTTTATTAATTTCTGCTCTTTAGCATTTCTTTCTTATACTTCTTGCCATCTAATTCACTGTTCTTTTTCTAACTTCTTGAGGATAGTTAGCTTATTAATTTTTAGCTTTTCTAATTTTCACTATATCCATTTAGAACAATAAATTTTTTTCTGAAAATCTATCTCTTGATAGTTACCAAGTCTAAAAAAAATAGCTCCAAATGTGAAATATAATCAATATGATGCATTTTAGGGTATATATATCCATATATATGCATATAGAATTAGAAGGGCATATATCAAAATTGGCAGCGATCTTCAGATAATGAGATTAATGCTTATTTTCTTTGTCACTTTCTAATTTTTGCCAAGCTTTTCCAATTTAATACACACTACTCTAATTTTGCAATTAGACTTATATATACATATATATAAAGAACTACGATGCGCAAGTGTAAATTACAAGAAATTAGTTCTCAATTTTAAAATGGAGGCTTGACCCACTATAAAGCCATGTGTGAAAGCATGGCAGAGTGAAAAATGGCTCTAAAAATTGCACAAATTTAATACATGTAGGAAAGCAGATTCAGTTGTGTCTCATTTTAATTTTAATTTTGGTGCTAAAACTTTATCTCTGTATGTCCTTAGGGAGCACATCTGGAATCCTATGATTAGTTTTTGAAAAGTAGATAACCTGTCGAACAATGTAAAATGTGAGTTTTAAGGAATCAAGTAATGACCCAAAAAATTATAGGAAAAAACATACATTTACTCAGCTACACGATGGCCTAGGAAGTGAAGGGACACCATCACCTGACCCTCTCTCTGGAGTACCAACACTGGAGGAGAGAGATGGGAAAAGGTGGCCTCCCAGTTCAGTCCCCTGGGAATGCCCCCTGCACCCCTGTTAGCAGCCACTGCCCTCTCCAGGCCTGGCTCAGAGTCATGTCCCACACCAAGGCCTGTGGCTGGCTGTCCAGGCACGAGCTTGTCTCCAGGAGGAGACCCGGTGAGACCAGGGTGAGCCCAGTAACCCCCGCACACACCTCCCTACCCAGTCGGCCAAATCTACAGTCCTGACCTGTTCCTTCTGTCCTCCGTGCTGCCCAGACTCTGAGCCCAGTACCCTCATATCCGCTTCCCTGCGACCACCCTCTGCCTCCACAGCAGCCCCGGCGGGTAGGAATATGGATGCAGAGCAGAGCCGTTCAGGTGGTGTCTAGAGAGTGAGACAGGCAGGATGCAGGCGGGCTCACGCTTGACGAGAAGGCCTGCGAGGGCGTTGGCAGGAGCAGGCCCCTCTGAGGCCTCCTACTTGGGATCGGGAGAAACTGGGAGAAGTAAGACGCCCAGCAGAGACAGAGACTCACAGTGAGTTTGCAGAGCTGCCCACCACGTCCAACACTGGGGAGCGACAACCACCTCTGACGCCGTCCGCCCCGGGAGATGTGGCGCTTTTCTCCTGCAGGCCAGGCTCCCGCATCTGCGGCGCTCAGAGGGGCGGGAGACCTCCTAGTGTGGCAGGCAGATGGGGTAGTTCTGGGCAGAAGCTGATGCACGGGCGCTGTGCAGAAACCTGCACTCGGTCCTGGGCAGAGTGCCGTCCCAGAGGTGAGACAGGGGCTGGACTCAAACGACAGAGCAGGCACGACATCCTCCCTCTTGAAAGATAGATTTTGCTCCACTTGGAAACTAATTGATTCTGCCTCAGCAACTTTCTCAATTTGCTAGAATTCTACAACTGACAGATCAGCTGATGGGGAGTATTACTTTTATATAAAACAGTGAGCCACAGACTTCAAAGCGTTGTCTAAGGTAAATTTAATTACGTCCTCCCCAACAAGACATCCGAAATACCCTCGCTTAGCTTTTGTGTGTGTATTTATATTAAGCACAATGCCCACATCCTGTGACATTAGTATTGCTCTCCACATCACTGGAAACATGAGTACTTTGGAACTGGTTGGAGCAAATTATAATGCACCCAGCCAGGGCCTTTTGTTACGCGGCCCTTCGACGGTGGTGCCTGCCTGGCCCTCTGAAAGACGGGGGCCCACTGGAGTTCATTTGAGAACGTTCTACCGCAAGTTGGTCGTGCAAATTATTTTTGCTCTATGTGGAGAGTCTTTTTATTTTTCTCGTGACATCAAGGGACTTTGAATCTTGCATAATACACACTCACACACACACAGGTAAAGGATTATTGCACTACCAGGATTAAATGATGCTTCTAATAACGAGCTGATGAGAAACAGAATCATTGTGGTTTCGTGTTTGTCCCTGGAGTGCGGTGGTGCCATGTCCAGTTGGGGAGGAACTTCTGGGCTGCCGGGATCAGTTTGCTCCTACAGAGACTGGCCTGTGCCATCCTCCAAATGCTCAATATCTGGATTTGGGCTACTTTCAACCTTGGCGAAGCCAGTTCCTGCCTTTTCTGCTGGGCCCAGGAAAGTGGGGATGGTAGATCTGTCAGAGGTCAACCGAGGCTAACGTGGCAACCAGACAGCAGATAATCTTGCCCGCTGCTTTGTGGGCTGGCTCTCCAGGCCTGGGGGTGACCTCACTGCTGGTCAGACTGTCCCAGACCGTGGGATCTGTGGGGAAGGTGGACCAGCCTCTCTCCCACCAATAACAGATCAAACTGGGGGTAGGCGCGTGTGCACACGGTGCCAGAGAGTCTGCCGCCCCTGCGGCGATTGGCACTGGCTCTCCTCGCCAGCATTGCTCCCCCAGTGGCCAAGGACACCCAACGCTCGCTCTGCACAGAGCAAGCAAGAAGAGCCAGTCACTCGGCTCAAGGCCTCCATCCTTGGTGAGGATGGAAACGTCCCTGGTTCCTCCAGGAGCACAGGGAGAGCTTGAGGAAGAGGTGGCCCGTCAGGCACCTGCCCCCGGGGTCCAGTGGAAAGGGACAGGGGCACAACACTGGGGTCGCAGTGCCCTCAAGTGGAGATTTGCACGCACTGCTGCCCATCGGTTCCAGATTGCGGACGTGCTCCCCGGTGGCCAGTGCGCTCGGACATCTCCGGCTCTGAATATAAAGACAGCAGCTTGTTGTTTTATGGACATAAACGTACGTGCAGACGGGCGAGAGGGCAGGGGCAGGAGGCGCAGAGGACCCTGTTTAAAGACTGACGTTCTTTAAATATTTTTCCAACGTTTACTCAATGGAGATGGCGAATACTTTATTTTCTATTAACAAGTGCATATACTTATCCATAAAACGCATCGATGGCCACCACTGCAAGAAACAGGTGTCTCTTCCCTGGGGCGTTGAACACCTGCGGGAGGGGCTAGACAAGGTAGAGTGGGGAGGGTGAGCATTTTAAATCACACACTCAGTGGACCTATTTTGTGCGAGGCCAGGTGGCTGTCGGCCCCATGAGGCAGCGGGGGCTGAGTGGGGGCTGGTGGGGGACCCTGTGCGCCTGGAGCAGGGAGTGGCCGTGGAGGGACCGTCTGCCGCTGTGTGTGAGCTGCGTCTGCTTCTGTCCCTGCAGCCCTGGCCTGTCCCACAGGAAAACACAGTGCAAGTAACAACGTGTTCCAGCGTCCCCCTGCGGTTTCATCTGGCCATCGGCCACCGGCTTTTCCTACCAGGTCATCACTCGCCAGGTGCTGCCCAGAGAGGGATGACTTCGCTTAGAAGGAGGATCCTGAAGGTACCATCAACAGGAGGCCACCACTTGCCGCTCCCCTGGCAGCAGAACCACACGTTCCTCCTTTTGCTGTTCGTTTGTTTCTTTTTTTTAAGTTTTGTTTTAATTGACACATAATAATTGTATATGTTTATGGGGTACAGGGTGGGGGTTTGATGTCTGCTGTCCTATGTTCATTGCAGAGCTATTCACAAATAGCCAAGATACAGCATCTATGTAAGTGTCTGTCAACAGATAAATGGATTTTTAAAGTGTGGTGTGTATACAACACAGAATACTATTCAGCATAAAAAAGAATGGAAGCCTATCATTTGTGAAAACACGGATGAGCCTAGAGGACATTGCGTTAAGGGAAATAAGTCAAGCACAGAAGGACAAATGCTGCGTGTTACTTCTGGAAGGAAGAACCAGGCGGAGCCCCCACACCAGCCACAGCGGGTTCATTGTCACGTAGCAGCGCTGGTGTCAGCTGGCACAGCTGGGTCGGAGGTTCATGCACACACGAGGTAGTGTGGGGAACAGCAGTCATAGACTAGGGGATACAGCCTGCTGCCAGCCCTCCAGGCGTGGGGTCTCCTGGCTGAAGGACCCCCAGCAGGGGCTGCCTGTCAGTCATTTCTGCCATCAGAGAAGCTGTCCGCAGGCAGGTGTGTGCCACAATGGGGGAGCAAGACCTGGCTGGGGACATTCCCTGAATCATCAGTGTCTGCAGACGCCCTCGGCGGAGCCCCAGCAGATGGGAGAACGTTTCTGAAAGGCAGCTCCGCAGAAGACCGCTGGAAGGGCAGGTGCCCGTGCACACTCTGTTTTGGAGGATAGCCCTGCCACCCTGAGGGCCTCTGTTAGGATGCTGAGCTGGGCTGCAGGAAAACACCAGAATTTAAATCAAAATGAGTGATGGGGAGAGGCCTTCTAACACTAACGGAGCCAGGAGGTCACCATCTTGACAATTTACTGTGAGGCTTAAAAGTAACCTCTGAAAATAGCATTTTAAAGGGGGTTTCTCAGGCAGAATTGGCCGAGGGGCAGAGGTCTGCAGCACCTGGACCCCCACTCCCTGGACATGGCTTCTCTCGGCTCCACCTTCTCCGCTGCCCCTGGGGGTGGAGAGGGGACGTGTGAGCTGGGGGCTCCACGGGGCTCTTCTCATGCTGGGTGTGGAAGAGGCAAGCCCTCAGCACTGAGAATCCAGGAAGAGACAAATCCATTCAATGGCTCCTCCTTGAGCCCTGGCCACCCTAAAGCGCGACTGCTTAGTGTGGGCAGCGATGCGTGCACAGGCGGGAGGACTCACCTGAGGACAGGACCTGACTCCAGGACACAAACGCCACTGACGGGTGAGCCCACTCCCGAGGAAGCCCCACTCTACTGCCAGGGTGTGGGGCGTCGTCGTGGTAAGAAAGGGGTGCAGAGTGGGAGGGGTTACCTGCAGGGAGGGACATGCCCCGATTTGGCCTCCATGGTAAAGTACACGCAGGATGACAGCAGCAAGGCTGCAAAGAGCCGATGAGTCAAGAGGTGCCATGTTAACCAGACAGGCTTAATTTGAAGTGGACTTGGAGAAAAGCAAAATGACTGAAAACTCGACATCTGCCCCTTCTCCTTCTCCCTCATCAGAACGAGGCTCTGGCTTGCCTTCCCTACTGCCAAATAAATCTGCGTTTGTCCGTGACTGTCCTTCTGTCTTGGCCAATTACATCGGAGTAGCTCGGCTGTGTTCACCGTACGGAATCCCCACCACGGCCATAACCAGGGGTGCGCACGCTGCAGGTGACGTACATAATTTAGTTTTTGTTGGGGGTGTGGTGTTTTTGACAAATATAATTTGTGAAATCCTAATGACTCCCACTGAGTGTGGAAAGAAGAGCCCAGGCCCCTCAGACAGGACGGGTTTCCGAAGCCCCTCCTGTTGCCGGGGTGAGCCCCACGGAATGGAGATTGTCTGGGTGATACGGGAGGCCAGGCCGGGACAGTGGGCGAGAGATGAGTATATGGGGCCAATAAAATTTCTTGAACTTTGGTCTCTTAGAGACAAGATGGGGACATCATACTGCTTTCTCCCAGGGTGTCCTGCTGGCATTATTAGGCCAATAAACCTCCTAAGAGTCTCTCTCCCTGCACATCACCCCGGGAGCCCAGGGCCTGACTGCTACGGGGGGGAGGGCGGCAGCTGCAACATGATGCTGTCTCCCGCTGTCCCCTCCCAGAGCGCCTTCGTGCAGCTGGAGGTCAATAAAATGTCCTCAGGCCCTGCCCGCCAGGCCGCATCTTTGTGTGCAGTCCCTGGGATTGCAGAGAAGACACAGTGAGTAAGTGGGGAGAGGAAGGCCCAGGACACCAAACAGACGCCTATGAACCAGAAAGAGCGCGCAGGGGACCAGCGTAGACGCCGTCGGGAAACACACCATGAGGAGGGAGCAGTGGATCACCCACGTTGCCTGGAAGACCTAGATTGGGCTTGAAGAACCTGCCTGGGGCCGCAGTGCGCGTGAGGGCACCTGGCAGAACCCGTGAGATGGTCGCCTGCTCCAGGCTCCCGCGGGGAGCTGTATCCCCCTTCGTGGGATACATCCCCCTTCGTGTATCCCCCCTGCTGCTGTATCCCCCTTCGTGCGGGGTGTGCTCTCGAGTCTCCTGGGTCTTGTTAACTTGCAGACTGTATCAGTGGGCCGGGGTGGAGCCAAGAGTTTGCTTTTCTAGCAAGTTCTCGGGTGGTACTGACCCTGCTGGTCCCTGTAGACATTGCTAGAAATAAATACAGGATCACGAGTTCCGTCCAGAACTACTGTATCGGAATCTGCAGTTTGTGACATCTCCAGGTGACTCAAGTGCCCATTAAAATGTCGCAAGCTCTGTTCTAGACACCCAGCCCCACGCACTGGCAAATTCAATGAAATCGTGGGCATTGCTGCCACCAGACAAAGGGCCAGAGGGCCCATGTCCATGGCCCACCTCTAGGCGTAGCCGGGATGCAGCACAAAATCACGTGCCCTGCTGACTCGAATGCCTGCCCGTGGCTTGGTGGCTGCTGTGGTTTGAATGTGTCCCCTCTAAAATGTGGGTGTCTTCGCCAATGTGACAATGTTAAGAGGTGGGCCTGTACGAGGAGACTAGGCCAAGAGGGCTCCTCCCTCATGCATCGGATTAGGGCTCTTATAGAAAGGGCTTGACCAAGGGTGTTGTCTCACTTCACCTTCCACCCCCCACCATGGGAGGACGCTGCAAGAAGGCCCTCAGCAGGCGCCAGGTGCCGGCACCTCGACATGGACTTGCCGGCCTCCAGAACTGCGGGAGATAAATGTCTATTCTTCGTAAGTTACCCAGTCTCGGGTATTCCGATATTGCAGCATGAAACGGACTAAGACAACAGCCATCCCTCTGGTGGCAGCTACAGTGTGATGGATTTGCGCCGACAGCTGAAATCCCACGCGGTCCCTTACTGTGCTCATGGCAAGTGCCGAGTCACGGGTGCAGGCGTCTGCCAGGGTGGGCACAGTACCTGGAACCGACGCAGACGGACCAGCTGCAGTGGTCAGGAGGAAGTGGGTTCTGCAAAGCTTAGTATCACTCGCCATTTAAAACCCGTTTCCGGGTCAGCAGCACCTGGGGGAAACTGGTGCTCTGCTCACGACAACTGTCCCCCAGAGACAACAGTCGGGTCCTCCCACAGCCAGGGCGTGGGCTCTTCCCGCTCCTGTGGCACGTATGTGCCAACGTCTGTGCTACGGTTCAAGGACGTTTTCAAAACTGACTTTTTAAAAACACAGTATGATAAAGCAACAGTCCTTAAAGTGCAAGCCCATGGGACTTTTGTCTTTGGGATGACTTGCTCCTCGCTGCTTTCTCCCCAGCAGATTGCGTACGGGAAGAGAAATTGATGTAGCAAGAATTTAATTTGTTTTAATTTGCTCTTGTTTATTTTCACTGAGATTGAGCATTTTTCCTGTGCTCCGGGAATATTCTCTGAATATCCTCGCCTGTTTTTCTATTCTTTCCTTTTGTTGTTAGTTTATAGCCTCTCTTCACAAATTCAACGTATTACCCTTCTGGCTGTTGTTTGTGACGCAAACATTCTCTCGGAGTCTCTTGTCTTCTGAGGCCATGGATGGTTTGTTTCACTCTACAAATATCTGTTATTTTTTTTACTCAGTCAAATTTGTTCATTTTCCAAAATGGGCTTTGGAAGGCCTCCCCTCTCTAAGGTTAAAAAAAGATCTCCTTCATTTTATTTTATTACTTTTATAGTTTTATTTAAAATGTAATTAATATGTTTGGAATGTATTTCTGTGTGTGCTGTTAGTTAAGAATCTAACTAATTCATTTCTTCCCAATGAATAGTTATTCATCCAAATACTGTTTACCAAATTACCTATTCTTTCTCCCACTGATTTTAATTCCATGATACATTATTAATGAAAAGGAGTGTTATAAAACATGTTGAGTGCGATGCCATCTTTGAAAAGATCACAAAAGGGCCAGGAGCAGTGTCTCCTGCCTATAATCCCAGTGCTGAGGGAGGCCAAGGCAGCAGGATCACTTGAAGCCAGGAGTTGGAGACCATAGCAAAACCCTGCCACTACACAAAATTTTAAAAATTAGCCATGCGTGGTGGTGCACACCTATAGTCCCAGCTACTCGGGAAGCTGACGGGAGCATAACTTGAGCCCAGGATTTCTAGAGATGGCACCACTGAATGCACTCCAGCCTGAGCAACAGAAGGAGACCCTGTCTCTGGGGGAAAAAAAAGATCATAAATGTGGTTCTTATGGGATCGTAAGATCATTAGTGGTGGTTTCTGTTTCTATATATTTTCCAATTCTCTACCGTGAACATGTATTTAAATTTTTATCAGTGTTTAAGGTTTAATGTTTCCAAGTTCTACTAGCTTGTGCGTGTGTGTGTGTGTGTGTATGCATATGCACATACGTGTGTGTCCTTGTCCGCATGTCCAAGCACCTGGGCTTACCTAGGTGCCCAAGTCCCACTGGCCACTGCCAAGTGTGTCAGAAGAAAGTCCCCAAGACTGGGATCAGGTTTTCATGGGTCTGTCCTCACGTCTCAGCAGACATACAGGCGGGACAACTGCCCGAGCTCGTGGGTACAGTTTATGTTCATAGAACCGAGTGAAGACACTGGCCCCAGTGGCGACTGGCCGTGTGGCCCCAGAACAACTGTTGACGGCCCTTCGGGATCCTCGCAGCTTCAGTCCCAACCGACCGCCGTTCCACACGTGCCCACCGTCCCCGTTCGCAGACGTCAGGTCCACCTTGCTGAACAGCGGTAACCTCACGCTCCTCTCGATCCCAACTTTATAGTTGTTTCCATCAGTACAAACCTGCATTTATCCAGGTTGCACTGTCCTGTTGATCTGAATATCCAGGGTAAAGAGACTGGCCATGCTCTGGTCCCTTGACAAGTACGGAGGCAGCAATGTGTGCAGCGCCACCAAGAGGCTGCCCACCCCTCGCTCACCGCTGGGGATGGAGCTTAGGCACCAGGCGCTGGTCGCTGACCGTGATCTACGAGGCCAGGGCCACAGTTCGAGCCCAGAGAGTTGGCCGTGCTCTTTCACGGTTAGCTACCCTGTCCTCCGACACGCCATTCCTCAGAAGTAACCGAGTTGGAGTCAGAAACGGACATCAGACAAGTCTCCGCCAGTCCTCCCGGCCATGTGAGAGGATGATAAATAAAAACAGGAGTGCGTGAAGGCAAAAGGGCAAGAAACCAGAGATCTTTTGTTAAAATATAGATGTCCCAGAGCATGGTGACATGAAGTTCCAGAAATTCATCCTGACAAGTCAAATGCATCTGCGTTTATGTGAAGACACTGAAAAAAAAAAACTTAACATGGTTTAGAGGCTTCGGTTTATGTCTTGCGGGAAGCAGTCGGGGTGGAATGCAAACGGAGACCCAGGAAAACGTTTCTTAACCTTCCTACTGGTCAGTTTGAGCAAAGCCCTAAAGATTGTCGGCAAAAGGAAATCCTTAAACTAGTAAGAAATGAAAGGGACATAAGTTTTATCCAAAGCAACAAAGAGAAGGAACAAGAAGGAGAGTGAGGGGGAGGAACCGTACAGGGAAGCCCCACTCTGCCACCAGCAGGCTCATGCGGCCGGGCAAGGCCGATCTGCCAGAACCTCTTGGTCTCTAAAACCGGGCACCTGGCTAGTCCGAAACTCATCCCAGGTCTAAGAATCGAAATTTTTTAAATTTATGACGTTATCGTTTTTATTTTGGTGCTTTTCTGTTACTTTCAAAGTCGTCATAAACAAACACACTTAGAATATCGTTTCTTTAAAAAGGAAAGTGAAAAGATGACCCACAGAACAGAAGAAAATGTTTGTAAATCATACATCTGATAAGGGACTTAAGTTTAGAATATATAAAAGACTATCTGAAGAACACTCAAACCCCGATAATGAAAAGGCAAATAACCCAATTTAAAAATGGGCAAAGAATTTGAATGGACATTTCTCCAAAGAGGATGTGCAAATAGCCAGTAAGCACATGAGAAGATGCTCCACGTCATTAGCCATCAGGGAAATGCAAACCCAAACCACGGTGAGACGCCACCCACCAGGAGGCCGTAACAAACAGACAGGCAGTGACAGTCCCGGCAAGGGTGAGAGAAACTGGGACCCTCACACGCTGCCGCGGGAGTGGAAAACAGTGCAGCCACTTCGGGAAACCATCTGGTGCGTCCTCAAACACTTAAATATGCAGGTACCGTATAACCAGCAATTCCACTCCCGTACATGCCCCGGAGAAATGAACACACACGTCCACCCAAACACCTGTGCACATATGCTCACAGCAGAATTATCATATTTTATATCATATACTTACAATATTATAGTTATCATACTATTAAAAGCAAAACAACACAAATGTCCAGCAACTGATGAATGGATGGATAAAATGTGGTATATCTATCTATTCAGTGGAAATTATTTGACCATAACATGAAGTACTAATACAGGCCACAGTATGGATGAATCTTGAACACATTATGCAAACTTAAAGGAGTCAGGCAAAAAAGGCCACGTATGATTCCATTTACATGAAATGTCCAGAATAGGCAAATTTATAGAGACAGAAGTGGATTAGTGGTTGCCAGGGAGAGGGGAGGGAAGACTGACTGCTAATGGGGTTTCTTTTAGGAGAGTAGAAAATGTTCTAAAATTAGCTTGTGGTGATGGTCACATGCTTCTTGAGTGCAGAAATCTGAAATCAAGCGTTGGCAGGGCGGATGCCTTCTGAAGGCTCTGATGGAGAATCTGCTCCATGCTTCTCTCCCGTTTCTGGCAGGTTCTGGCAGTCCTTGGTGTTCCTTGGCTTGTTGCCTGGTTCACCCCAGCCTCTGCCCCTGTGGCCACATGGCCTTCTCTGTGTCTCTCCCCTTCTTTTCTCTTATGAGGCCACTCGTCATTGGACTTGGGCCCACCCAGATGATCCAGGACGGTCTCATCTCCAGATCCTCACCTTAATCACATCCGTGGAGACCATTGTTCCAAATAAGGTAACGTTTACAGGCTGGCCTGTGTCTGGGGACGGCCACTCAGCCCACTACAGGGCCTCTGATCATTTCCCACCAGCTGGTGTCGGGCCGCCTCAACCCATCAGAGCAGGTCTGATAGAATCCGCCTGTGTACCCAGGCTCTCTACTCCAGACACGGAGCTCTCTCTTCTTCCTCTGTGACCCGCTGTGCCACGCGTGTCCCCAGCTGTGTACGTGTATAACTAAGAGGGGCTGCTCAAGACCAGAAATCTCTGCTCCAGATTGCTTCTCTGTCTCCACCTAAGGGAGCGTGACCCTGGCAATTTTTAAATGGCAGCTCTTGGTGAAAAAAATTAGTGCTCCATCTAACTTGGCCCATGTCACTTATAAACAGAGACCTGGAAGGGAAGAGTGGTTGCGGGTTGTGGCCAACAAGTGTCATGCCCTGATGACACACTGGGCACCACTCCAAACACTTCCCGAGTGTCACATCACTTACCCTCCCGGCAGCCTATGCAGTAGGTGACATTGCTGTCCCATTTACAGACGAGGAGGCTAAGGCCGGGAGAGGTGTAGCAACTTGTCCAAATGCGCACAGTAATAAGTGGCAGAGCTGGACTCGGAACCAAGACGCGCAGCTCTTGCGTCCCAGCACGCCAGGAAGAAGCCCGTGTCCAGGCTGGGGGGTCACCCAGCACTGCAATTATGTATTTATTCTGTTTACTTGTTAATTCATTTCTGTGTCACCTCATTTAAGAAAGATTTGCAATAACTTGTAAGAACACATACACTGATATAGGAAAGTGCAAATAATGGTAACCAGGAAACTTGCAAATTAGACCCGCGAGAGAAGACTCAGGACGCCGCCTGCGGCTCCCAGGGCCTCGCACACTGCTGGAGTGGAGCCGCAGGTTTGGCCCCAAGCCTCCTTAGCACAGTAAAAAGTGGACCCGGATGGTATGAACGCATAATTTTCATTTTCCACAAGGAGACAGCACATGAGTTCTCACACCTTCGGAATTTCCATCAGCCCTTTACAGAGCCGCCCTGGAGCCCCCAGTCGCCCCGTCTCCTGTCAGTGAAGAGGCAGACCCAGAGCTGCGGGTCGCCAGAGAGGTATGATTTACGCATCTGGCACAACCTGCCCAGAGCACTTCCTCGTCTGCTGAGTCAAGTGTTGACAGTGACCAGGCTCGTCCCGATTCTTAGTGACTTTATGGGTGCCTGGAGAATCAGGATTCGGGGCGCTGCCCTCTGGCAGAGCAACCATCCATCTCAAATGGAGAGGAAGGAACCTAATGGCTCAGCCCCTTCCCTTTTTTTTTTTAATTAAATGTAGTTGTAATAAATAATACAGGAGAGATGAGAGACCCTGTGAACTCTTCACCCAGTTTCCCCCAGTGGTAACATCTTGCAAAACTATAGTGCAATGTCGCAAAAATATTGGCAAAGATGCAGGGCGCCAATCTTATTCAGATCACCCAGTTCTACGTGGATTCGTGTGTGTGTGTGTGTGTGTGTGTGTGTGTGTGTGTGTGTGTGTGTGCTCTGTGCAATGTTATCATATGTAGGTTCCCGTATCCACCACCGTGGCCAAGACACAGGACATTTCTGTCAAAAGGGTGCCTCTTGTTACCCTCTTATGAGCACACACCCCTCCCACCTTCCCCCCTCATCCCTAACTCCTGGCAACCACCATCTGCTCTCAGCTCTATGATTTTGCTATTTCAAAGATCTTCTATAACTGGAATTGTGCAGTTTGTTACCGTTGAGGATTGACTTTTTTCACTCAGCATCATGCCCTTGAGCTCCACGCAGGTTATTGTACATTTCAACAGTTCCTTTCTGTCTCTGAGTAGCATCCACAGGACGTTGTACCACAGTTTGTCCGGCCATTTGCCCATCAAGGACACTGGGTTATTTTCAGTTTGGGGTTATTAGAAATAAAGCTGTTACGAATATTCATGTACAGGTTTTTGTGTGAACATACGTTTTTGTTTCCCTGGGATTAATGCCCAGGAGTGACATTGCTGGGTCTATGGAAATTGCACGTCTATTTCTCGAGACACCGCCAAACCGTTTTTCCAGGGTGACGGCATGATCTTACGTACTGGCCAGCAAGGGATGAGCGAGCCAGCTTCCCTGCATCCTCACCAGCATGTGATGCTGCCACAATTTCTTATTTCAGCTAGTCCGAGCCGTATGCAGCAATACGTCATTGTCACTCCAATTCGCCTTTCCCTGGTGGCTGACGATGTGGGACACCTTTCCGTGGGCATACTTGCCATCTGCATGCCCTTCGCAGTGAAACGTCTGCTCGTGTCTTTTGCCCACTTCTCCTCCTTTTAACTAAATTTAATTAACTAAAGAATTCAGTGCCTCTTTAAGAGGAACAGGAAGCATGAATCCCTGGCAGAAAAAATCGGAAGACGAGTATCCTCAAACAATCACACCGTGACCTGCAGAAACGACTAGAAGAATCACTGATCATGCTGAACAGCTGCTGTCAGGAAGCCACCTGGACAACCTGCACCAAAGCCGCAGTTGTTTCTGCCAGATTCTCCTAAGGCACTGGAAGAAAATGTCTGTGCAATGCTCTTCAACAGGTAATGTCTGCACCTATTTGAAGGGGTTGGCCGTGTTCACAGTGTGGCTAATGTGCCCTGGAGGCTGCATTAGGATGCGGTCCTCATCCTAGCACGCCGCGCGATGAGCATCACATTAAGATCCCATTTGGGTAGAAACGGACATTAAGGGGCTCCTGGCCTCCAGTGTTCCAGGCCACTCTCACTTCTTCTCTGCTCAGTGCTACGGCATCGTGAAAGACACCCAGGCATTTGAGAAAACCAACAGGCTGGAGCTGCTTTGTGGGAGAGAAGTCCCAACTCGGGGGGGAGGCACACGTGCAGCCCCTCTGAGCTGGGGTGGGGACCCACAGTGAGACGAGGCACAGGAAGCGCGCTCTGCACTTGGACACCACGTTCACGCAACCTTATCCACAACAGGTAAAAGTGGAAGCCACCATGTGGCCGCCGGCAGGTGACAGATGAGCAAGGCGTTTACACACACAGCGAAGTGTTATTCAGCCTGGAAAGGAAGGAGGCCCCGGCACATGCAACCAGGTGCGTGAGCCTCGACGACATCGTGCTCAGTGAAACCAATGGGTCACAAAAGGACAAACACTGTTGGTTCCACTTACGTGCGGTATTTAGAGCACTCAGAATCACAGGGACAAACGGTGGAACGGTGGCTGCAGGGGTGGGGGAGGTATGACCCGGAGTTGTTAATGGCCGTGGGGTTTCAGTTTGGGAAGACGAAAAAGCTCCGGAGACCGACGGGGGTGATGGTTTCACGATAACGTGAACGCACTTAAAGCCCCGGAACTACACACGTAAAAATGGCTAAAACGGGAGATTTTATGTTATGCTTATTTGACCACAACTTAAGAAAGAAAAACGGGCTCTTTACCTGTGACACACTCGGATCTGGCCTCCCCGTCACCGCCGGTCCGCGCAGAGGCAGCCTGGCTTTGGTTCCCAAACCTCCGGAAAGAGCAGAGTTTAACGACCCGGCAACTGATTCCCATCACCGTAGGATGCCGAGAACGTTCTCCCGCTCGCCAGCAGCTGGTCCAGCCTCATGAGGCTCAGCTGGCAACGCTCCTCTGCCCGTCAGAGCCGCCGGAGAAACCGGCTTTGGAGCAGGTGTTTAAGGGACATTCAGATCTTGTTGGGAGAGGAGACACTTATCAATATTCGCATCCTGAAGATGCTTGGCGGATTCTGCCTTGGGAGAGTCAAAGTCCTGACTTTGTTCAGAGAGCAACGGCTTCAGAGCTAGAACGGACCCCAGAGACAATTAAATCCAAGCCCATCAAGGGCCACGTGGGGGAAGTGAGACCAGCCATCGTGGCAGGAAGGGACGGATCCAGGACTTCATCCAGTCTTGGGCTTTTTGTGCTTCGTTTGTCTCACCATCCACCCCCTCCCTCCCACGAGGTGGTTGTTGTAGTCAAATGGTCCTTGGAGAAAAATGCCTCAACTGCTTGCCTGTGGCCGCCCAGTGATAGTTATTGAGCGCTGTTGTGCCCTGGGGCTGTCAGCTGAATAGATGCATTTCCCTCTGCCAGGAAGAGGGAGAAACTCCTTCCTCACAAGGGCACGTGCGTGGTCGCAGGGTCCTGGCTGAACTGCTGTGCGCAAAGGTGCCGCGTTCGTGCCTCACTGAACAGCATTCACGTAATCATAAAAGGAGCATTTATTGAGTCCTTGCCACGGGTCAGCACGGGTCGTGCATTAATGCACATGAAAGTGTTATGTTCCTCCCATTTTACGGATGAGACAACTAAGGCACAGACAGAAAAATCGGTTAACACCCCAAGGGCCATGGCTGGTAAGATGTTAGCCCAGACTAGTTCCAAAGACTAAGGTGGTAAGGGGTTTTACCCACCCTCACGCTGATCGAGTTTAAATCCCAGATCCCTGTGGTTCCAACTCTCAGGGCTGACGCCAGTCCTGCTCGCAGAGCAGGCACGCCGTGCCCCAACGGATGTGCCCTGGCACCTCCAGAGCTCTCCTCCAGGCCTCAGCTCCGCGTGTGCCAAGCGTGGTGTGAGCAGAGGCCAGGCGCACCGGTCAGCGGGGGACGCCTGCGTGCTGCTGCCCTTGCTGGGCCGCTGTGCATGGCCGCCATTTTCAGGGGCCCACAGTGGAGGTGGCCCCTGTGGACATCTGTGCCCCACGGAGGTTTGACTGTGCTGTGCATCTCCTGCCCAGCCGGGCTCGGACACCCACCTCCTTGACTGCCTCAGAGGGACTGTCTGGCATCCCACGCAGCCTCGTTTGGTGCCTGGAAGTTCTTCTTGGTGACGACTGGGCTTCTAATTTATTCTAGATATGGAGGCGACTGGACCCTCCCATACCACACTCCAGCCGACCTTTGCAGGCCACAGGCTTGGGAGAAATGAGGGAGTGAACCTAAGGACAGTCACAGCCTGAGAACACACCCTCCAGGAAGGCCACCTCTCAAGGCAGAAGCAACCGGGCCAGACTAGCAGGCGGCCAGCACTGTTCGCGGGGACCGTGTGGCCTTCGGGACTTCAGCAGAGACTACAGGTGACTCTGATTGTTGACTTGTGCTTACTTCCCCTCTGCCCTCCTCCCTCTCACCACCAACTGAGAGGAAGATTCAAGCCAGAATACATTTGAATGGCAAAATAATTTATGCTTAATTAGGGTGCTGGATTTAAAATTAGAAGTTTAAATGCATAATCACATGGATTGTTTAATCCCATTGTTTTGCCACTCATTAGCCACTCTTTAGGTGTCTGTGACACTGCAGCCCTCCCCTGTCCCAGCTTCCCCCTCCCTCCCCTTCCTATAAGTTGTGCCAGATTAACCTTCCTAATGCAACGCTCTGGTCATTTCACAAGCTTCCTCCAAAAAATTAAATAGTCGCTCATTAAAAGCCGATTCCTGGCATTCAGGACTCACCGCTGCCCACCCATTCCCAGGGCTCGGCCACCTGACTCCACCCGCCATCCCACCCGCCTCCGCCCCCTGCGCCGGCCCGGCCTGCACGCCTGGTGGTGCCTCTGCTCATTCTCCTCCCTCCAGCTCGGTGGAGACTTTCTACCTTCCAAAATCCTGCCCATTCCTTAAGACCCATTCAAAAGCCACCTGCCCGTGAATTCTCTGGTCACTATAGCAAGAAGTCACCTTCCCACCACCACCACTTACTGCCGGAGCCGATCAGGTTCCTTGTTCTGTGTTCTTCTCTCCTCCACCCCCAGGCTAGATGCCCGTACGGACCGGGAACCTTGCTCTGCAAGCCTTTGTAGCCTAGAAGATTCTTTGGGATTAAGAGTAACTGAAAGATAGGCTATGTCTGTCCTTTTGCAACAGATCAGGGAAGAACAAGACATGTGACAGGCTCAATGCAGGAAGCTTCCCGTACTGCTGGTGCACTAAAATTCACAGTCTCTCAATGCCGCCCACAAATTTTCTCTTTGCTCCTAACCAGCTACTTCTCCCACTCACCACGACAGCCGCTTCTCATTTTTGCTGCTGTCTCCAAGCTCTGTACCCAATCATCTCTGCCTCCCTCCCAGCAAATGACTTGAACCCTTATTCCACCTGAGAAAAGACACCTTAGACCGCCTCTCACTGACCTGGACTCCTGGGACGAACTCACATGTGTCCACCCCTCCCCTCAGCGCCAGCGGTGTGCTCCTCCTAGGCCCTGACCCCTTGACCACCAGCCTCTCTGCCCCATTTCCAAATTTCCTCTGTCTGCAGGACCTTTGATATAATGACGTCCCTCTCAATAGACTTTTGCCTCTTGGGATTTAAACACACGCAAATCTCTGTGATCTCATGCAAGCGCGGGTCCATCCTCTTCCCTTCAAATCCAGCCTTCTTGTGACAGTGCACACATTCCCGTTCCCTCCTCGGCCAAGTGCAGCCTGTCTCCTGCCCCTGGGCTTTGGCCAGAGTTGTCTCCCTGCATCCTTGGTCCTTCTGGCCTGCTCTGCACCATCCGATGCAGCCAATGATGCCCCAGTCCCCCCCTTTCCTGTGCCTGCTCCCCGCTCCCCACACCCCCGCTGGCAGACAGCCCGCTCCACCCTCCCCTGTGCCCCTCACCCGCTCGTGTTCCAGGGTGCTCTCTTTCAGGAATCCCACCTGCCGATGCCCCTGTTTGTCCTTCCCGTCCAGCACCTCCCGGACACGGACATCCAGCCACACACAAGGAAGCTCCACGTGTGCCCTGCAGGTCCTCGTGTTCTACGTGTTCAAACCTGGGCTCGCCCTTCCTCGCTCGGGGCAGGTCTCCTCTTCTCGTGGCCGTCCCCCCTGCCCGTCACCCCCAGCCAAGCAGCCCTGTGGCTCTCGACGCCTGTCAACAGCACCATCTCTATTCTGCCCTTGTCGCTCAGCTCTCTCCGGAGAGGTACAGCTGCGTGGCTGCCTGTCCCTGACGATGTCCCGTTAATCCCCCCCACAGCCGAAGGGAAGCGGCGCCGCCGGCAGTCGGCACGTGTGCAGAGTCCGCCCGGGAGCTGGCGAGGTCACGTTGCATCTCACGGCTCCCGTGACGGTGACTTCAAGCTCCCACCTTACAGGACAGACGGTTTTGCCTGCGGATTTCGCTCTCTGGGGTGCAGAGGCTTGAGGTCTTCTCCCGCGGACAGGACTTGGGAGGCTCCGGTAGTGTCTTCCCCTCTCGCCGTTTGCTGACCAGTCCCTTTCTGATTGACACTTTCTTGGGTGTATTGATCCATTTGGTCATTTCAGAGCCGAGTCTTACCGACCCGAAAACCATTCTCTCTCCCTTTTTACATTGTTCTATAACCTGTGTGTAAACTCCGTCTGTGGTGTGCTCTCTCATGAAAGAAATAGATGCTCATTCTAGAAAAAAATACAATGTAGGTAAGTCAACAGAATAAAATAAAATACATCCCTCAAGTATGTTCTCTAAATACATACACGTCTTTTACAAATATTGATCAGAACATGCATCCGATTTGGAAACCAGACTTTCACTTAACAATAAACTGTAAACAAATTTCCATGCCATTAAATATTCTACCAACACAGCATTTTATGGCCATGTAGAGCTCCGTCGAATCAATGTACCAGAATTTATTTAGTGCCAATTCCCCACTGTTGGATATTTGGGTTGTTTCCAATTTGCAGGGGCTCGTCAAGGGGCTCCTCCCAAAGAAAAATCCCTCCGTGGAAACGGCTTGAAATCTTCCAGATGACAGTTGTTCAGCTTCAACAATCTTAAGATCTAATATCCGCCGAGGACTGTTTCTAGACCATCCCTTCTGCTCCGTTGGTCTGTGAATCCCACCCGCGTCCCACACTCCGATCACAGCTGCTTTGTGCCGTCCGGGAAGCCCTCTTCCCTCATTCCTCAAAGTTTTCTAAACTAGTCGCAAAAATGTATTCTTTTAAAAAACATAGTTTTCAGTGTGATTACAAAAATAATACCATTTTATTGTAGAAAACTAAGAACATAAACATAAAAATTTTAAACACTCTTTTAGAGTAAGCACTGTTAATACGTGGAGCCTGTCCTTCCCATCTTCCTGTGAGCAGAATTTGATGCATACTCTACCAAACGTAAAATCAGGCTGCACCTTCCGCCCTCCAGAAATGTTCTACCCACCAGAAGCATGTGTAAGTGCCCTGTGGTCAGCTCCGCACACAAACACACTCATTTTCAAAGTTTCGCCAATTTAACATCTTCTTCTAATTTGCATTTCTTTGAATATTAATGAGACTAAACATTAAGAGATTTGTTGGCATTTTAACTCTTTTTTGTGAATTGGCTGCAATTGTCCTCAGTTCCTTTTGCCACTGGAGACACGAGTGAGAAGGTTGAAAAGCCCTGGACACGTGGAGGTTTGACCTTCTGTCCTGTGTCCCACAGACGTTATTCCATCTGTTTTTAGTGTGATATTTCACAAGGTGGCAATTTAAAAGTGGTTGTATGGGCAAGTCTATCTTCTTCTAGATTCTGCCTTTGTTTCAAAGTTTAGGCAGCCCTTCTTCGCCGCAAGTTAATAAAAATATGTGTCTATAGTCTCCTTTTGTGGTAGTATGATTTCATTTTCATTGTTTACATTTTTAAATCATCCGGGATTTCTTTTGGTACATAGTATGACAGATTTTTATTTTTCAGTTAGGCTAACGTCATTTATTGAAAATTCTTCCTTTTCTGATGACTTTAATGTCACTGTCTTAGTCATTTGTGCTGCTGTAAAAAAATACCGGAGACTGGGTAGTTTAAAAATGACAGAAGTTTACTTCTCACGGTTCTGGAGCTGGGAGTCCAAGAGCAAGTGCTGGCAGGGGCACTGTCTGGCGAGGGCCGAGCCCCCGCGGGCAGGATGGTGCCGTGAATACCGTGTCGTTTCAGTGTAGCGCTAATTTGTACTGCTCTGATGACTGATGAGATGAAGCCCCTTTCGTGCAGTTATTGTTATTTATGTATCTTCTCTTGTGGAGTGTGCACTCGAGTCTCTGGCCCTTTTTTTACTGACTTCTCTTGTTCTTATTGATGTGTAGGATTCTTTCTGTGATCTGAATGTGGGCGTTGTCAGTTTGATAAGTTGCGAATATCTTCCCCCACTATGGCTTGCTCTTTTCCTCTCTAAATAGTATCTTTTCCTGAATAGAAGTTATTCGTTTAAATAGAATATGATTAGTCAATTATTGTGTTCTGCTTAAAAACGTCACTCCCCATTCAAGGTAACGAAGACATTCACTTGTCACCTTTATCACCTAGAAGCTTGGTTTTTCTTTTATAGCTTCTTACTACAATCTACCTGGGGAAAAAATCGTTTGCATAGGGTTTGAGATAGAGGCCAAATCTGTTTGTTGTTTGTTTGTTTGTTTGTTTGTTTTTAACATGAGAATATAACATTATCTCAGCACAGTTTGCTTCGAAAAGCTCTCTCTTCCTCACTCAGTGGCACCATATGTGCATAAGTCTAGCGGGGCCACTAGGCTATTCGTGTTCTGCTGGTCTATTCCTCTGCCGGTACCACGTGGTCTTAACAAGCATGGCTTTGCAGCAGATCCTAATTTCCATTAGAGTTAGTTCTCTCATCCTGGTGTGCATCAGGTATGGTTTTACTATTGTTGAAACATTGGTGACTATTTATGCAGTTGATACGTGCGCAGCTTCACCCGACTCCCCGCTCCACGCTGCGCACCCGAGCACCTCACTCGGAGGATGCTCACTCTCTCTGCCTGGCTGATGAGGGGGTGCCACACCTTCTCCACCCCCTTTACCTCTTCTCAGGGGACAGAAGGGCGGATCAGCAAATAACTGGCCAAAAAGACGTATAACCAGGGAGCAAGTGTCCGTCCCCACATCCTGCAGGTCCCCATAATCTTTGAGCAATTCTCTTGAAAACCCTCCCTTTGCTTTGGGGCCCCCAGCCACCCAGCCACTCCCCTCCTCTATAGGAAGAACAACGGGTAGTCTCCCTCCTTGAACTCCAAACTCCATGAAAGGTCAGCTTCCTCTCCGCTCTCGAGGGACAGGATCTTAGGGCCAGCTGGGGCAGCCCGCAGCCCGCCCCGGCAGGAAGAGGCTGGCTCCCAACTGCCGGCAGCTCTCCGAACCTGGAGCTGGGGAGCTTCGTGCTTTTGTGCTCAGCTTGGGCTTTAGATGCCGTCGTCAGAGAGCTCTGATGTCGCTTCCTCTTTTGTAAGGACATCGGTTCTACAGGACCAGGACTCCAGTCTCATGACTTTATTTAACTGCGATCATCTCCTTGAGGCCCTGTCCCCAATGCAGGCACATGGGGAGGGGCCTCACACGTAGGGTAGAGGACACAGTTCAGTCCACAGCAAAAGGGATCTTGTACCTGTATTTCTTCATTTGCTTATTGTCTTCTCCCTGCTCTTATTTCTCCTTAGATACACACGAATTGCCTGAATGTCTTCCATGTCACTTTTCTTCATGGGCACCGTTTTGTCCCTTTTATACTCTGAGGTTGAGAGAATTTCTGTGTCTGATCTTCTAAATCACCAGTTTGATTTTCTGTAACTCCAATCCCTGTATCAATTTTATTTGAAAATTGGAAATATGATTTGTATCTCTGAGGATTCTTCTTTGATCTCCAACCATTCCTTTTTCAGCCTCATGTTTACCTAGATTCTCAGCAGTGGCATGAATTAGTAAAGATTTTTCTCATATTTTCTCTAATTTCTCACAGAAACCGTTTAGTCAAAGGACATTTGCTCTGATGACGCAAAAGAATCCATTCTGTTGTTCTACTGAATCAGAGTCTGCACTTTTCTTACTCTTAAACGGGGAAGGATAAGGTCCGTGGCTTTCTTCGAATGGTAATTAAGGTGATGTGTTAATTATCTATTGTTGCATAACAAATTACCTCAAATTACCCCCAAAACCTAATGGCTTAAAGCAGCAAACATTTATAATTTTACAGTTTCTGCGAGTCAGGAAACCGGGCACGGCTTAGGCAGGTGGCTCCGGCTCAGAGTCTCTCAGGAGAGGAAGGTTCCAGTGCCGAGCTCCTCAGTTGACTGTGGGCAGCCTCAGAGCGTCCAGTTTCAAGTCCCCCCGTGGGACCCCTCATGGGGCGTCCTCGCAGCCCGGCTGCCCCCGGGGTGAGCAGCGCCAGCGGGAGCTAAGGAGAGACCCGAGACAACGGCCGCAGTTTTTTTGTGTCCTGATCTGCAGAGTGGCCGTCCACCCCTTCTGCTTCAGGGCACGGTACCTGCGAGAGGGAAGCCGCATCGTCCAGACCCGGCCCAGCTGTGGCGGGCGGCTGTCCCACGCCGAAGGGGGAAGCTAGCACCGGGGCATGAATACCAGGAGGGGCGTCGGGGGCTGCCCGCCAACAGCTGGGTCGGGGCGTGGAGCGTGTGTGGCGGTGGTCAAACATTTTCAGACCCAGACTGAGAGAAGAGGACAGACTCTAACTTTATAGACATTTTATTTTTCTGGAACAAAGGTGTAGAAATTGGAAAGAACTAGCAGCAGGGATGGCCAGGGGGCTTCACCAGGGGGTCAAGGGGTTTCTCCTGTTCTGTATTTGCTTGTTTGTTCTGTTTTTAATACATAACCGTATGTAAGGCAATGCCCTTCCTGAAACATGCGTGACTGCCCCCCGGAGCCTGCCGCTCTCTGCCCCGGCCACACGCCGCCTGCGGGCGCCGGCCACCAGGAGCTGCGCTTGACGCGAGATGCTGATGTTCTGGGCACCCCGTGGCACTCAGAGCCCTTCCGGAACCTGCCGGTGGGGCAAGATCTGCGCCGCCCCTAGCCCAGGCCCCCCCTGCATTTCCTGCTACTCTGCGAGCTGCTCGCCCGCCCTCCATCTTGCCGGCCCTGTTTCTCACAGAAATTCCTCGAATGTTTCGTCATAAGGATGCATTTCGCTGCAAGTTCAATCACGGGCACAGATTTTCTCCATTTTTATTTATTTCAAAGATTATTTGTGATGAGGGGAATTGAAAACTGAAGGCAGACAACTATTTCGAATTGTCCTTCTTCATCCTTCAGGCGACTCACATGGCCCTGCCTGGACGGATGGGGCTGATTTTCACGTCGCAGTCTCGGAAGGCAGATTTTCACCTCGCACCCCTGCGCCCGATCGGGGCTTCGCGCTTCCCCCGGTCACGGACAGGGGTGCACATAGCAGCTCTGTGACTCTTAAAAAGCCGTGACCCTGGTGGTCCGGTCTCAGAACAGTGTCGTGATTAGAAAACACCGTCCGGCAACCAGAGAGTACATCAGACTGATCGCCTTCGTTCTCCCTCCAGTTCCCGCACACTCCCGGGAATCTTCTCCTGGAGTCTCCCAAACTCTCCTGGCCCCTGCCTTTGCCCCTCTTCCCTCCCTCCCCCACCTTCCTCATCTTTTCCCAAAATATGGCATCTCAAAAAAGACCAAAAAGAACAGAAAGAGAAGAAGAGGAAGAAGCTGACTTGGAGAAGGCAGGACTGGCCCAGGGCGGTGTCACACGCCAAGAAGCAGAACGGCACAGCCCCGAGGCACAGCCAGGCTGCGCGTTCGCGTCGAAACTCAGCCGCTTGGCAGCCGTGAGACCTCGGGCAAGTCACCTCCCTACCCAGTGCCCGCATCTGCCAAGTGATGGTGGCGGTAGCACCTGCCTCGCAGGACTGTGGAGAGGAGAGAACGGGTTTATGTCCTCAACGCCTTTACGAGGGTGCCTGGCACATACCACGGGCTATAGAGTCAGCGTGTAACATTAATATGTAGTGAGCTATACTCTCAGCACACCAGGAAGAGTCTGGCATAGACTAGGGCTCAAAGAGTGCTTATCGAACGAAATTCATTTGTTTGTTATTTTGCCTTTGATAGTCATATTAATGGGAAATGTCTGCATTTCCAGTAGGACAACTCCATCCTCGTGCCATCACAAATCATGCCCCCAACAGAAAAAGAAACATCGTGCAAGAATTGCCATGGACTTTCACCATGGTTAGTTTATACCCACATCCCTTCATGTGGACACGAAGATGCAGAGAAAATGAACACAGCCCTGCTGTCTGGTTGCACAAAGAGTG
Organism: Propithecus coquereli; assembly: GCF_000956105.1. NCBI lineage: Eukaryota > Metazoa > Chordata > Mammalia > Primates > Indriidae > Propithecus > Propithecus coquereli. Next base: position 2,081,806 of record NW_012148563.1, on the reverse strand, counting down.
GCCCATCAACATGGAGTCCCAGGGCCTCGGGACGTGGCTCCCGTGGCCAGGTAGGGTGACAGGTGAGCCAGTCCCGCCACGGAACAGTAAACACATTCACACAAACGTCTTGGTTCAAACCATCGAGGCAGAAAAGCTGTAAGAGACTCACCAGAAAGAAATTCAAAGGACTCTTCAGCCAAGTTGAAAAGCTTCCGACCACAGGGAGAAACATCCGTGTCGCCGGAGCTGGGAATTAGGAGAAGCGAAAGTAAGACCCTGGGCGTTGGAGAGAATGGTGAGAAGTGAGGGAAGCCCCTGGCCTGGGAACAAAGCCCCGTCTGAGCCCCAGCTGGGAGGGTCCGACACTGGCTCTGGAGGTGAGCATGACCCAGTGGTACCCAGGGGAACCAGTGAGGTGAAGGAGCATCTCTCCAGACACTCGGGGAAAAGCAGAGACATTTCAGGCTCAAAGAACTGAGTGCAGAAGCGGGTCCATTTGCAGAACCACACCACGGTCCCTGCGCGTGAGTCAGGACAGTGCAGTCTCTGAGGTCACACTTGGGACTGTCTGTTTCTCCCAACCGTGATCTTCCCTGGGTGGCTGACTTGGTGCTGAGCCTAAATTAGACCCCAGTTGTATCCATTTATTCATTAGACATTGTTATTTTGCTTCAAATTTGTTCAAAACCAAAAGTCTTGATAGAGAAGAAGTTCCCAGGCTGGCGGCCTGGCCTCGCTGGAAGCAAACCCACGTGACAGAAATCTCCAGGCAATATTGATGCTTCTCTATAAGGTGTGTGTCATTAGTCCTCATCTAGACACATTTGTAAACATAACTTGATGTAAGTCATACACAATATATCACTAAAAATGCATGAATTATGGCACCCTCCAATGATTATTTAATAATTAAAAGAGAACAATGAAACGACCTTTATCTGATTTGGAGGAAGCTGGGATCTGTCTACCTTTGATTGCTTAAACACATTCCGCACCTCTCAAGGACACTGGCTGAAGGAGAAAGCCAAGCATACAATCTGCAAGAAGTTACGGGGGAAATATTGGTGCTGGGTTCCCTTCTCCCCAGTGATGGTTCGGGCTGTGAGGGACTGGGACAGGGAGGGGGTCACAATAGCTAATCAAAAAAAGAAAGATAAAGAAATAGAGATCAGAAGATTTCATACTGAAATAAAGAAATTCATGTTGCCTTAAATATAATTTGTGTTAGTTACATTTCAATTCCTAATTTATACATAGCAGGGTTGATAAAGAATTACATTATAACAAAATTAGCCGGAATAATTAGCATAGTGTATGTGCCACTGATGAAGCCCCCAGCAGATCGCGTGGTAATTAAGATCAGTGAGTGCCGTATTTTGAGGCTTTGTCGTCTTATTATCTGCCTAACAAGTGCCTCATCTTTACCTCCCTTCTGATTTGAAGTTTGATAGCAGTCTCTAATAATCTCGTTCTGTTTTCTACCCCAATGCTGATAATTTTCCTGTGGTCACTACCCTCCCTCTCATTGTATTTATACAAATGTGCGAGTGCTAGATTTCTCTCTGAATGTAAGGCGTTCGATGCTGCAAAGCGTCTGTGTTAGGAAATTTAAGCTCAAAAATCTCTCTCCAAACCCCTAGTTCTTTGGCCAAGAATGAAGCGGAGCCCAGCCACGCTCTGCACTTTGGCCAGACATCTGGACTGGAGACAGACCCCCCAGGATCGCACCTCCTCGCTGGGCAGAGTCCATTGCCGGGGATCCCAATATGTCTCCCCCAGTGTCTGTGACACTGGAGGACAGTCACGGCAGTGGCTCTGGCCGCCTGCTCATCCATGAGCCCAGCCCATGACACCGTTGTTCCTTCACTCAGGGAGTCAGGGTTGGCTGTTGTCACTGCAAAATCCACTGGGGTTTTATCATAGAAGGCAAGCAGCTACTATTGTCAAAGAATAGAAGGCTTGGGGAGATTAACTAAGTTATTCATCACTGGCTGGGCCATTCCTGGTACATCTCTGTAGCCAGAAACCGGAAGGTCCATCTGCTTCACTCCAAGTCCTCTGATTTAAAAAATGTTAATCTGATCCAAAAAACACCTTTACAGAAACATCTAGAATAATGTTTGACCAAGCATCTGGGCGCCGACTCCCAACCAGGTTGACGCATAAAATGAATCACAAGAGGAGAAGAAAGAGAGTGAAAAAGTGACAAGGTGGCAAGACGGGTGGCACAGTTGGGAGACCACGCGAAAGCCACACGGCCAGCCCGGGGCCCCCCAGAGACCCGAGCACACGTGGCATTCGCAGGGAAACCGCTCACACAGCTGCGCCCGGGTACAGGCTGACGTGGGCGACCCCGGGACACTGAAGACAGAGGTCACTGTGAGAAAAAAAGCCTCCCACCCCCAAGTGCCCAGAAATCCACGCGGGGGGCTCTGCGCTGCACGTGTCGTGGAATTATGTGCTCTGAACCACGTCTACCAGCCTCGAGGGCGGGGAGGCTGCAGCTGATATTCAGGTTACTTTATTTTCCACTTTTGTGATGCTTTGTCTTCCTGAGACCAGCCAGTCCGTCCCCGAATTTGGAAACTGAAGATGCCGCTCCATTCTACTCGGTTCAAGGCACGTCCAATTTGCAGGCGACCGGCTCCGCTTTTGCATGAAGCGAAGGAGCGCGAGGTGTAGAATATTAGAAACGTCCCTTTCAACAGAACAGACGTTGCAAGCCCAGTCTCGGGAAAGGTTTTTAAAGTTTCTGGATCGAGCCTCAGTTGTGATAAAAGAAGACATTATTCCACAATTCCTACGAGAGCTTTCTTTGAAAATACTGTCCCCCCTCGCCCGGCTCACAAACATGTCTGCTGCCCCGTCTCTAGAATAATCCCTCACTGCAGCCGCTGCAAAGACTCCTTCACGTCCCCCTGTGAGGAAGGGTGGCAGGGCCGTTGGCGGGTGGCCCTCACCCGCCTGTAACAGGAGCCGGGTGTCCTCTATTTATAGCAGCGCCCGCACCACTCTGGGGCCGGCTGCTGACTCGGACGGGCTTCAGAAGGGGGAGAAGGGCTGGACCGTCCACAGGCGACATCACGATGTCCACCTCTGATGATCTTCCCGACTACCCGCTGAACTCAGATTTGGTGAAGAGATTAAAGGCTGCCCTGGACGCCAAGGATGAGGAGGGCGTGAGGAGTGTGATCTGTGCTGAAGTCCGGCCCGTGGACGCCGTGATAGAGCTGGCCAATGACGACTGGATGAAAGACCCCGCGGCTCAGCTGCCCCCCGGCATGCTGCTAGGTAACCGGACGGCGTCTGCTCGGTCTGGAACCAAACTACTAAATCACGTTGATGGAGGGCGGGGGGCATTCCTGGAGGTAGGGGGCAGATGGCTGGAAAAGGCAGACGACATGTACTTGGACATCTGACTTCCGTGCCTATGTGCAGACACACATACTGCATGTACTGTGTGTGTGTGTGTGTGTGTGTGTGTGTGTGTGTGTGCTACACAACGCGAAACATGAACCCTCGGCTCCAGCGTTCTAACACAGAGGCAGCTCTCGTGGCTCCATTTATTTCCAAGTTCATCCATTTGCATGTGTAAATTTCATCTACTTATAACCAATCATAGACGTAATTTCGTGCTCTGCTCCCTTGAGATCTAAAAAGTCTAAACCTAAAGTATTTTCCATGTTGCTACGTCGTCTTCCTAATTCCAATCACCTATGGAGGTGATTAACCACAAAATCCTCAAAGCGAACGCTTACAAAGGGAGAGTATTTGTTTACATTTTTACTTCCATAAATAATGCCGCGATGAGCGTCTTTGTTAGCATGCATATAGCTTCTCTCGTATTTGGGGATATATCCTCAGGGTACATTGCTGGGAGCAGAATTACTAGGACAAGAATATAAAGTTTGCTTGAAGTGTGTTTCCAAATTGTTTTCCAAAGGGATTTCTGTTCCCCGTGACAGTGGGAGGGCGTGTTTCAGCTCAACCTCACCCACGAGCGTTGCTGGTCATGAGTGTTCGAGTTGCAGGTTTAGCAAGCGTCCGCCGGTGGTGCTTCCTCAGCACGACCTCCTGCCTGTCCGTCCTCTCCTCACTGCTGAGCATGAAGTCCTGTGCTTCTTTGTAGGCCTCTGGGGTCCCTGGGCACTATCTCCCCATCTCTTTGAATCTTTTTTTTGTCATTTTGTGGGACTTCTTCACATACCGTAGAGATAACCCCTTTGTCGAATTTGCTGAAGGTGTTTTCCCTGGTCTGTGCCACTTTCCAGCTTGTCAGAGCTGCCCCCAGTGTTGGTCTTGCCCTGCGGGATGTTGGGGGCTGCTGTCCCCCACAGACCCCCTCCCAATACATGAGCAGGCAGGATACACACCCGTGCACACACACGTACACGTGTGCATATGCACACGTGTGTACAGCAGGCAGAAGGAACACTGAAGTGGAACGTGCGTGGGACATTGATTCTAGGGAACAGAGCTTTCGACGTGACGAAGAGCGCAGTCTACGACTGGGGCTTCCAGGGTGTGGAAGCCCACCCTGTGGTCCGGCTGTGCTTCCCGGGCTGCCTCTCACTGGGGGACTTAAGCAATTTGCTTCAGGCTTTGGGGAGAAACCATCTCCTGCTTCTTCTTTACCTTGTTGTTCCTAATATCTGAGGTTTGTGGACCCAGGAGCTGTGATCCCAAACTTGGCACCTGTCACCTCTCGGGGAGACCGCCCCGGGGGCTGGGAGGGGAGACTCCGTGATCATAAATGGCGATTTGCCCGAGAGCCTTGAGCTATGCATTTTGCATTTCCCTCTAGACCCATCCTGCCTGGCAGCCCCAAGAGGCTGATCTTGAGGGACTGCGTCAGTCCGCCCCGGCCTCTGACTCCTGTGTTGGGTGCAGTTACTGAAAGGAGCAGAGGGGGCGGGCAGGCATTCGCTCCCCGGGACTCCTCTGCTGCGGTTTGGCGGCCCCTTCTGCTGAAGGCTCAGCTCCTGGCTGGCAACCCCCCTCCCCGCCGGCCCCTTCAGGTGCAGGGATGGGAAAGGCCTCCGACGACGACAGCTACTGCCGCCCTAGTTGGTTCCCTTAACCTCGCCTGCCTTCCCTGAGGTCCTGCGTCTGCTTTCTGTGGGATTCTGCCTGGAGCAAGTGTCCCTCTCCACATCCCCCTTCGCAACCTGTCCCGGCCGGCTGAATATTTGTGTACTCGGAATCCTTGAGTTAAAATACTGTTTTGCTTCATGTTACTAATTGCGCTGCAAAATCTTTCCTGTCCCCAACACTTTACTAAATGAAATATCTGTTAGGAAAGGCACGCTCCCTTCCGCAATAGATCCATTAAGTTACAGCTTCTATGCAGATGTACATTTCCTACCAAACGGCACGGCTCAGGGGGACAGGGACGGTTGGGTGCTGAGGACGTACCTTCAGTGCTTGAGTCTGTTCCCGGTGGTTTCATGTCAGGATGGTTGTTCCTAAATGAACAAGCGTGTGATCCTTAGGGCACGTCTTGTCACCAACGACTCCATCACCGAGAAAGCGGCTGCACTTCAGGTCAAAGAGGGAGCAGACCTGCGTGCTGGGTGTGCCACTCGGCTACAGTGGGAATCTAGGATTTGAAGGACACCAAAAAAGAGGGTAGGAGAGTGAGTCTAGCTGGGAGGTAAGTGAAGGCAGCTGTCCCGGTGAGAGAAGGCAAGGGTCCAAGGCAGGAGGATGGACACAAAGGTAGGGACAAAGATGAGAAATACGTGGGAGGCTCGATGGGAAGGTCGTGGTGATGATTAGAGGATAGCGCCACCAGCTGAGAAAGAAAATGGAGGGGTCTGTGATTGTGACAATGTATTGAGCTTCTCCCACTGAGCTGTGTGACCTCAGGAAAGTCACTTTCCCTCTCTGTACCAATGTCTCCGCTTGTTAACAGGGTGTGAGATTAGACTGGTGCTTTCCAAACAGATCCCCAAGCTTCCATGGAGCTCTCTATGGTGGGATGAGCTTGGGAAACGCCCCTTGCTGAATCCCCTCTCAGAGACTAGCACAAGGACGCAGCAAAGAGGGACTCAAGGGTTGCCATTGCATTTGGGATGCTTCCTCATCTGCCCCAGAACCGTCACGTCTGCTGAGAGCACGTAGAAGCGGTGGTTTGCAGACGCTCTTCGGGAACCGCTGGGTCGGATCATTGTTTAGGTTCCTTCCTCCTCCGCCCTTCTCTGAGGCCGTGGTCCTGAAGACTGGCTGTCGCAGCCTCAGGAGGGCGCGGGTTCCTTTACTCTGAGCGTGACAGCAAGCAGTGGCTAAGGCGAGCGCAGGTCCTTGGAGAGCACGTCTGATGGAGCGAAGCTGTCCGGGCTCACATGCACGTGTGGGTCTGCAAAATCTGTGAAGAGTGGTTGGAATTTATGGGAACAACCTTGAAATGCGGCCCGTGTTGGGAGTGGACACTGCCTGGAATACACATACTGCATGTACTGTGTGTGTGTGTGTGTGTGTGTGTGTGTGTGTGTGCTACACAACGCGAAACATGAACCCTCGGCTCCAGCGTTCTAACACAGAGGCAGCTCTCGTGGCTCCATTTATTTCCAAGTTCATCCATTTGCATGTGTAAATTTCATCTACTTATAACCAATCATAGACGTAATTTCGTGCTCTGCTCCCTTGAGATCTAAAAAGTCTAAACCTAAAGTATTTTCCATGTTGCTACGTCGTCTTCCTAATTCAATCACCTATGGAGGTGATTAACCACAAAATCCTCAAAGCGAACGCTTACAAAGGGAGAGTATTTGTTTACATTTTTACTTCCATAAATAATGCCGCGATGAGCGTCTTTGTTAGCATGCGTATAGCTTCTCTCGTATTTGGGGATATATCCTCAGGGTACATTGCTGGGAGCAGAATTACTAGGACAAGAATATAAAGTTTGCTTGAAGTGTGTTTCCAAATTGTTTTCCAAAGGGATTTCTGTTCCCCGTGACAGTGGGAGGGCGTGTTTCAGCGCAACCTCACCCACGAGCATTGCTGGTCATGAGTGTTCGAGTTGCAGGTTTAGCAAGCGTCCGCCGGTGGTGCTTCCTCAGCACGACCTCCTGCCTGTCCGTCCTCTCCTCACTGCTGAGCATGAAGTCCTGTGCTTCTTTGTAGGCCTCTGGGGTCCCTGGGCACTATCTCCCCATCTCTTTGAATCTTTTTTTTGTCATTTTGTGGGACTTCTTCACATACCGTAGAGATAACCCCTTTGTCGAATTTGCTGAAGGTGTTTTCCCTGGTCTGTGCCACTTTCCAGCTTGTCAGAGCTGCCCCCAGCGTTGGTCTTGCCCTGCGGGATGTTGGGGGCTGCTGTCCCCCACAGACCCCCTCCCAATACATGAGCAGGCAAGATACACACCCGTGCACACACACGTACACGTGTGCATATGCACACGTGTGTACAGCAGGCAGAAGGAACACTGAAATGGAACGTGCGTGGGACATTGATTCTAGGGAACAGAGCTTTCGACGTGACGAAGAGCGCAGTCTATGACTGGGGCTTCCAGGGTGTGGAAGCCCACCCTGTGGTCCGGCTGTGCTTCCCGGGCTGCCTCTCACTGGGGGACTTAAGCAATTTGCTTCAGGCTTTGGGGAGAAACCATCTCCTGCTTCTTCTTTACCTTGTTGTTCCTAATTTCTGAGGTTTGTGGACCTACGAGTTGTGATCCCAAACTTGGCACCTGTCACCTTTTGGGGAGACCGCCCCAGGGGCTGGGAGGGGAGACTCCGTGATCATAAATGGTGATTTGCCCGAGAGCCTTGAGCTATGCATTTTGCATTTCCCTCTAGACCCATCCTGCCTGGCAGCCCCAAGAGGCTGATCTCGAGGGACTGAGTCAGTCCGCCCCAGCCTCTGACTCCTGTGTTGGGTGCAGTTACTGAAAGGAGCAGAGGGGGCGGGCAGGCATTCGCTCCCCGGGACCCCTCCCTGCCAGGTCGCTGCTGTGGTTTGGCGGCCCCTTCTGCTGCAGGCTCAGCTCCTGGCTGGCAACCCCCCTCCCCGCCGGCCCCTTCAGGTGCAGGGATGGGAAAGGCCTCCGACGACGACAGCTGCTGCCGGCCTAGTTGGTTCCCTTAACCTCGCCTGCCTTCCCTGAGGTCCTGCGTCTGCTTTCTGTGGGGTCAAAGAGGGAGCAGACCTGCGTGCTGGGTGTGCCACTCGGCTGCAATGGGAGTCTAGGATTTGAAGGACACCAAAAAAGAGGGTAGGAGAGTGAGTCTAGCTGGGAAGTAAGTGAAGGCAGCTGTCCCGGTGAGAGAAGGCAAGGGTCCAAGGCAGGAGGATGGACACAAAGGTAGGGACAAAGATGAGAAATACGTGGGAGGCTCGATGGGAAGGTCGTGGTGATGATTAGAGGATAGCGCCACCAGCTGAGAAAGAAAATGGAGGGGTCTGTGATTGTGACAATGTATTGAGCTTCTCCCACTGAGCTGTGTGACCTCAGGAAAGTCACTTTCCCTCTCTGTACCAATGTCTCCGCTTGTTAACAGGGTGTGAGATTAGACTGGTGCTTTCCAAACAGATCCCCAAGCTTCCATGGAGCTCTCTATGGTGGGATGAGCTTGGGAAACGCCCCTTGCTGAATCCCCTCTCAGAGACTAGCACAAGGACGCAGCAAAGAGGGACTCAAGGGTTGCCATTGCGTTTGGGATGCTTCCTCATCTGCCCCAGAACCGTCACGTCTGCTGAGAGCACGTAGAAGCGGTGGTTTGCAGACGCTCTTCGGGAACCGCTGGGTGGGATCATTGTTTAGGTTCCTTCCTCCTCCGCCCTTCTCTGAGGCCGTGGTCCTGAAGACTGGCTGTGGCAGCCTCAGGTGGGCGCGGGTTCCTTTACTCTGAGCGTGACAGCAAGCAGTGGCTAAGGCGAGCGCAGGTCCTTGGGGAGCACGTCTGATGGAGCGAAGCTGTCCGGGCTCACATGCACGTGTGGGTCTGCAAAATCTGTGAAGAGTGGTTGGAATTTATGGGAACAACCTTGAAATGCGGCCCGTGTTGGGAGTGGACACTGCCTGGAATCGAAGGGGCGGTATCACAAATGAAAGCGGGCAGGGTCAGGTGAGGGGCAGAGGCGGGAATGCCCCCCAGGTCAGGAGAAAGCCAGAGCCACGTGCCGGCCAAAGCAGCTGGGGAAAGGAGACGGAAGGACAGCCCCATTGACAGAACTCTGGATAGTGTTCAAAAGACGACATTGTGCAAACATAAGGAAAAGAAAAGTAGCCATTCTCTCCACGTGTCGACGTGACCATAACAACAGGACCTCGCATCTTGCAGTGGAGCCACCACGCTCGCTGGCCTGTGAACGTATTACTCCCACGAATAGAACAGAAGAAAACATAATTTATTTTGATGCAGCCATGTCGGCACCACAAAGAAGCACAGAGAAAAAGAGGCACTCGCTGAGAAAGTGGTGGGAACGGCTCTTTCTGGAGAAGTCCCTCAGGGGCACATGTGCCCCCTGGTGCACGCAGAGGTCAAAGGAACTGAAAAATTTAGCCCCAGCAGATAATGGGGCAAAGCGCAGGATGTACCCTCCCGAGGCAGGCTCTGGGTGGGAGAATGGCCACCCGTCGGGATGCTCTTAAAGAGGCGGCACACCTGCTCTCCTGCAGGGATGGCCTGGGAGGCCCTGCAGGCCGCAGCATGGGGCACAGTGAGGCTAAGCTCTCCGTGCCCTCGTCCCAGCAGGAGCCTCCGGCCAGGCCATGCTTCCTCTGCTCACCCTCGTGATCCCTCCCTCCCAGACCCCACGCAGAGGGGGTCACTTCCTCCATAAGACCACCTCTGCCCACCTGGGCAGCTGCCTCCCCTCTTCCCTCCATGAAAGCAAAATGCCCTCAGTCTCCACTCATTGCTGAAACACACAGCCTTGCTGGGCTGGTTTTTATAGACCCACCGGACATCTCAAACCGAATGCAACCTCCTCCGGGGCAAGAAGCTTCCTAATGCTTGTTTGTACCCAGAGCATGGGGTGTTAGCCCTGGGAAGCAGCTCAAACTCTGGGTGCAGTGATTGGCACGGATGGGCCCAGCTCCTTTGCCCACCTTCAGCTGGGTGGGCACAGACTGCATTTCCACAGACACCACTGGGATCGGTGTTTCTGCAAAGAAATATCTAACGCTACTTTCTGCTAAAGCCCAATCTCTGCTGTTCAATATCAGCCACGATGGCATTATTCGTCCTTGCCCTTTTCCGCACCATTGCTTCACCAGCCGCTGAGAACACAGAGGGAGGAAGGACGGCTGGGGGAGGGGCGGCCAGACCCACCTCGCTCCCAAATGCATCGACTGTACAATTTGGTAACTGGCATAATCAAACGACTTAAGAAACAACTGATTACTAATTGCTATTATTAAGGATGTCAGCATTCCATGATTTTGCTGCTGATGTATTATATACAAGTCAAGATGCTACTTGAATTCTTGATTGAAATAGAAAAATAGAGGCTTTATGTTGTGTTTGGGGTAATGGTATTTAAGCATCCAGAGGAAAGTTAAGGAAATACTAATTGGGTTTTTATTAAGAGATCTCACCAGCAGCATGTATAGGTGGGGAATTAGTGTGGGTAAACATGCAACGGACATGTGCACACACATGAACATGGGGTCCGTTTGCAGAATTAGACCTGTCACCCAAGGCTTGATGCAGGGCACACCATGACACACGGGCTGTTGCCACTGCTCCTCCAAGCCAGTCATCCTCCCCTGGAGAGGACACATGGAGAGGAACGTCACTCAGGACGAACCAAAGAGCTGCATGTAAGTTAAATGAGCACAGCTCCTGCCTTAGAGAAATCGTATTCCAACACAGTGACAAGCGTGGACGGTGGCTCTGAGACACGCGGTGTGATGGGAGGGGCCGGAGACTAACAGAAAGGCAACCAGGTTCTCGCCTCACTGATTTTGCCGCCGATACAGTAGCTCCGCCATACCTGTGTGACCTTGGACATGTCGGGCCAACTCTCTGAACCTTCATCTCCTCATTTAAAAAAATAGGATTGGTCTGGATTATCTCTAAGCATCTTTACAAATTGGACGAACTAGGGCTCTAAGACTGACAACTTGAGTTTATGGAGGAGGCTAACAACACTCCCCGGACCCCTGTGGCCTCTGCAGCAGAGGCGCATCCTGACAGGGGCCTGCCTCCAGAGGAAGGGCTCCCACGGCCGGTTTCAGGGCGTGTGGGCAGAGAAGTATTGTCTGGCAGGCTGGCAGGGACTGGTTTAGGGGCTCACGTGCATGGAATAAGCAGAAGCTTCGCTCAGGGCTTAGGAAGAGGAAGTCCCCAAAACAGAGCACGTTAGAACTGCATCCAGCCCTGCGTGGAGGCAGAGAGAGGAGTCTACAGTGTAGCAGGGACCTGCCGTCCCTGTTCCCTGAGGCCATTGCCTTTCTCGCTTTTCCAACTGCAGAAAATGAGGCTCAGAGAGGTTGCATCACACTCCTGAGGTCCCACAGACAATGATATAAATCTAATGCTCCTCCCAGCGTTCCATGATGCCTACAGTTCATCCTATGACTGCTTTTTGCAGACAGAAACACCAAGGCTCACGTGTGTTCACTTACCAGTCAATAGCCGGTTGGAGGAGAATGGAAACCAGGTATGTTTCCTGACTTGTAGTCAAGGGCTCTTGCTGCGGACCCATCAAGAGACATTTTGCAGGGAGATCCATGAAAAAATTTCCCCACTAAAGCTGTGTACAACCCTTCGGCTTGACATTGTGCACACACATGCACGTGTACACACAGTATCTACAGGCGGCAATGCTTGGCTTCAAATAATTCAGCAAAAGTAATGAAAAAAAATGGACAAATGAGTGGGGTGCTTGGCTGCAGAATAAAAACAGAAACGGGAGGCAGGAGGTCACCCGTGGCTGGGAAGGAAAGAGGGAAGCTCTCTGCCATCTCGCTGTTCACCCTGCCAGAGCAAGTGGGGGCAGGGAGACCCTGCTCGGAGCAAAATGAAATTAAACCTTTCTAAGTACTTATAAATCAGCACCTAATGACACTATCCCACCACCAGCCTGAGCATTGCTCTTATTACTTTGATTCACAAGCCAGGAAAAGATCCGGAATTATGCACAAATTATTGTCCCATCTTCTTAATTAACGCTGATTGCAAAATTCTTGCTAAAGTCCTTGCTAACAGACTCAATTATGCGCTGCCTGAATTGATTCACACAGATCAAGTGGAATTTATTAGAAATACACTTTCCTACAATAACATCAGATTATCTTTGAATATAGTTAAATTATTTAGGAATAAAATGGCTGCAGTAGCAACCCTTGCTTTAGATACAGAAAAATCTCTCCTACCACCTAAAATTAAAATATGTCTTTGCTTTCTACAAGACACAACACGCTAGCTCTTCTTTTTCCCAGAAGCAGGCTGAATCACACTGTGATGAGATGAGATGCATGCCTTAGAGCTAATGGTCCAGCTTCAAAGGCATATGGGCAGGAAGACAAATCCTACAGGGTCGCGTCTCAGCTCCCCCCGTATGAACCGTCGCTGCCTGTGGAACACAGTGAAATTGCAATTAGACTAAATCAGGATATTTTCAGAATCAAAATTGAGAAACAGGCTAATAAAGAAATAATGTATGCTGATGACATACTTCTATTAGCATCACCCCCAAGCACACTGGAGAGTTTTGAAAGAACAAAAAGAAATGAGGATAATAGTGAAGAGGCTGCTCCACCTTTCCAAGATGACGGTGGTTCAGCCACCGAGTGCTCTACATGGGAAATGAACATTCCGAAGGAGCCGATTGGAAATGGCGGGCACACTTTCTGTAGCCTGCTTCCATCCTCCCGGTCCAGTTTTCCACTGTCTCCTAATACCAACTTCCGCACCTGGCTACTGAGCAGGGACTAGGTTTGTCTCGTTCATCACGTCTTGGCACATAGTAGGCATATAATAAGTATTTACGGACCCAATAGCACAAGGAGGACACTGTAGAAAACTCCTGGGCTGGCCGAGAGACGAACATGCTCTCGAGAGTCTGTAATGGAAAGGAGGGAACCAGGTGAAGGGGCCGAGCAGCAAACATAGAGTGCAGGGGCCACGGCACGTGGCACGGGGAGGTGGGACCCAGCCTGAACTCGGGGTGTGTGAATCAGAGGAGAGACGAAAACCCAGGCAAAGAAGTTGGGACCACATTATGTGAGGCCACAAACTCTAGACAGAGGTGTTTATGCTTACTTGGAAGGGCAGTGAGGGGCCACTCAGGAATGAGATGATCTAATTTGGGAAGGGCGATAAAACTTGTTTACGTAGCTAGGGAAGAGAAAGGAGAAGAGATCGGTGCCAAGGGACGCTGCCAGCTGTCTACTCGCACCCACTCTCCCCTCCTCTGCACTAACAGAATCCCTATAGCAATACGGTGTGCCCACCTGGAAAAAAACTTCCCCACCTACCTTGCACATGGGGCTGGTCTTGCTCCCGCCAGCAGTGGGCTTATGGCAGATCAAAGACGACAGAGGAAAGACAGCACATTTGAAAGCAGGTCAATAGGAAGGATCTGATCTGAAGAACAGAAAGCAGAATGGTGGGAAATAAAATGACCATGGGACCAAACAAAAGGTGTATCATGCTCACCTGGAGTCTGAGAGAAGAGAAAGGTAACAGGGCAGAAAAAGTGATTAAAGAAACAACTACCAAACATTCCCCCCCATGTGATGGTGAAAGATATAAATTCACAGACTCAAGAGGTTCGGCAAACCTGAAGCCGGGCAGACTTGCAAGAACAGAGTCAAACGTGTTCCTGGATGCTGGGTGCTCAGCTGCTGCTGAGCGAAGTTTGCCCCGAGCAGGAAGAGCAGGTTTCACTGGGGCGAAGGCTGAGAAGTGTGCAGAGAGGAGGATGCACCAAGCTTGACATTTGGAAGTGAGTTGTGTCCGTCCCAAAAACCTGCAATGGTTCACAGCAAACGTTGGCAAACTGTGGGCTGAGGGCTGGCTGCCTGTTTTTATGAATAAAGTTTTATTGGAACACAGCCACTCTCCTTCGTTTAGGCAGTGTCTACAGCTGCTTTCATGTAACACTGGCAGAGTTGAGTAGTTGCCTTAGAGACCATTTGACCTGCAAAACCTGAAATATTTACTATCTGGCACCTTACAGAAAAAGTGTGGCCAGCCCTCTCCAACAACACACAGGTTAAATTTTATAGCAGGCGTTCAAGGGCGCAGAGCTGTGCCCTGAGCCACTCAGCCCTGCCATTCTCTGCAGCCTCCTCGCGCCGCCCTGCACTCCAGCGACTCTGAGTACTCGCAGCGCTACCCGGGTGTGGTGGGAGGCAGGTGCTGCTCTGGGACGTGATTCTCACCTAAACTACCAGCAAGCATTTCGACATGTTTATAGCAATCTGACACATTAGCGTAACATCCACGTGTGTGATTCGAGGACTTTGAATTATATGTCTTTTTTCCATTTTATTTTTTCCAGTAATTAATTTTCATTGCATTTTGAAAGAGAATCAGTCTGCAACAAATTAGGACCAAAAAAAAAAGAGAAAGAACATCCCTGGTGCCTCACCTCAGTTCGTTGAGAAACCCTGGTCTAAACCACAACAGCGGCCTCCATCCCCGGCCCCTCCGGCCTTTGCACAGCCACCGCGCGGCTCCCGCCCATCTCACGTGCGCCAGCAACACGCCCACCCTCCTGCAGGTGGCTGGGGAGTCAGGGGCGCACAGATGGACGCTGAGCAGAATTTGCCCTGCAGGGTCACGTCCTATGATCAATACCTAGAAAGCCCGATGGGCAGAGGTACAAGGTGATCCGTGACACAGGCCTGACCACGCCTTGGCCAGCTCTAAGGCAGCTTTGGAGCTGATATGACCTGTCACAGTTTTCCTGCATTGGGTCAAAATAATGGGACCTCTCAGCCCACACCTGAACCCATCACTGAATCTGGCTGCACTGGGAAGGCTGTTCTTGAATGAGGCAGTTCTCTGCAGGCGAGGCAAACTTGAAGGAGCTGAGGCTGGGTGACAAGTCCTCTCTAAAGGTGGGGTCTGGGTGGCACATCTCAGAGTCCCCCCTGCCCTCCCCTCAGCTCCGAACCTCAGGCCTGCTGAGGTTCTTAGCACTGTGACTAGCGATGCCGGCCTCTCGCTCAGCCCAAAATAGGATCCAGCTCTCCCCGGTGACAAGTTGAGAGGAGGACACAGACACCCTGGAGAAGAAATGGGCCTTTCTTGTCCTACCTTCCCTCCCTGCTCTGCTCAGATGCCACTTTTGGAGGAAGCCTGTCCTAGCCCAACTACTGTCAATCTGGTCCCTTATTTGATGCCTCCCCATCATAGTAACTGTACCTCCCTAGAGCAGTGATTGGATCCCACCTGCTATTAATGGTTGCCATGTCTACCTCTCCTGCTAAATTTAACCCTCGTAAAAGGCAAAGATTTGCCCTTATCTCTTTACGCTTTCTAGTACCTGAAAGATGCTCTGTGCGTGTAAACTCAATCTAGAATGTTTCCAAGGTGAATAGAAATTTACCCTCCCACTTGCAAACTATGAGAGCATCAGCATCACTAAACTCTTCCAAAACTTGATTTTTTAAAAAAATCTTTCACAATTTGAGAAGCCAAAAAAACCTCTTATTATTTTAACTTACATTTTAAGCTAGTAAAATTGGACATTATGTTTACATTTAATAGTCATTCATATTTTTCATAATTTTGTGTATTTTTCTGTTGGAAGTTCGAAGTTCTAATTTTTTGCCAATACAAAAAAATAAGTTTGACCAACTGTAACTCCATCGGACACACCGGCCTCAGCTCGCTCTGTGCAGAGTCGCAGAGGGACCAGAATTGTCCACCAGGAGACAGCCCTTCTAGCTGCAGGGTCAGTAGCAAACTTCTCGTTCTGGAGGAAATATAAAGGATGATAGGGCATGACAATCAGACCAAACCAACTTGGAGAGAGAAGTATTTTGCTCCCTGTGTGAGATTCATAAAAAACAATCAGTCAGAACATGCAATTTGTCTCAAGAGGCAGGAGCTGCAATTTTATCATGTAATTAAATCCCCATGACAGTTGTAAAGAAACTTCGTCACCTTTATCAGGGAAAGCTCCAGTGCTATGCTTTCCAGCAATGTCCCCGGAGTCTATAAATGTCCTTCCTGGGCTGTTTACTCACGGCTGTGCCTGCGCAGGGGTTGGCTGGTGCGTTCCACACCCAACCGCAGCAGATACTCAGTTCAAGGGCACCTTTGTTTCTGAGCTTCCACAAAAGCCCTCCTGGGCTGTCAATGAAGCAGCACTTGACCTTTGGATAAGATCGCATTAATAATGAGAAGTAACTTTGTTGTTTTGCATTATCTGCACTGGGCTCAGTAGCGATGTCGGGAAAATAAGTTAGCGAGGTGGTTTCCCCCCTAACTGTGTTCTTCCACATGATGGGAATGAGATTTCTTAATAATGTGAAATCAGTACAGACAATTTAAGTCATTATTAATAGATATACTTGATCTGAGGAAGTAAAATGTTTTAATGTTTTGTTAAATGAGGTGTGCTGTGCTAACATTGTTATTCAGAGGGGAGGTTAAGATACTTTAACATTTTGGATACTAATGTCTGTGTGACTAACTGGTGGATGGGTGGATGTGCCCTGCAACTCTTAAAAGCAGAGCCTTAAACACCTGCCCAGCTTCTCATTTTTAAAAAAATTTTTAAAGTTAAAAAAAAAACAATGCTGCAGGGAGTGGGGATGAAGGAAGGGCAGCCTTTAGAAATGAAATAAGGAGAATGGGGACCAAAAAAGGGTGTTCAAGTAAACCCACCATAAAAGCTGGGGCCGTTGTGCCAGCTGGTGGTGATGCTGTCACCCTAGAGTTCGACAGGATTTGGTACAGGGCCATTCGCAGAACAAGTTCATCTGGGAAGCACAGAATTGCCCAGGTCAACAACGTACATTGGCATATTTAAGAAAGTGTGCAGAGAATCTCGCAGTGTTCACAAGGGTAGTGATGTCCTGCCTTAGTCTGTCCGTTTACTTGGACACTTGGTCCCAGAAGGAAGCCAGACATTTGCCAATGACCTAGGAAAGAATCAAATGTTTGTCCTTCCCCAAGAACATGAGAAAAGGGCAGGGGCATCCTGCCGCCTTGGACACACGACCTGAACACATGGGAGGCTGTGGCTGTGGGGAGGGAGCTGGCCCTGCCACGGGACCCACCAGCCCCCCAGGTCGGCCTCCACTGGGTCATTGGAGCAGCAGCAGAGCTAATCCTCAGAGGCTTCTAGGAGAATTTAATCATCTGTCAACTCAGTGGCAGGAAGAAACGATCTCGATATTACATGAAAATAATAATTACCATTCAACACTACCGTGTGTATATCCCACTACAATTTCAAGGTGGCTTTTACCTTCTTCATCTCATCTGATCTGGAGGCAAAAACTCCCTCTCATTAGCTACCTACACTGCGGGATTCAGTTACTAAGGACCAGTTTTTCTGTCTCCCGCAGACAAAACATTATGCTTATTAAAGTCTCAGAAATATTCTTTTCAAAATTATATTTAAATCCAACTGACTACCTGGCTAGCATTGGAGAAATTTAGTCTATTCACTCAGTCATCCTGACAAAAGCTGAGAATCCTCTCCTGCTTGGATTTTTGTCTTCCTTTTCCTAAATTCACTCCATGCTCTGCAATAAGAGGCCACAGCTATTAACATTTGTCTAGTATTCAGCCATGGTGCACCCGTACAAATGAGGTTCCTCCATCAAATCGGTGCCATTTTTTAGTTCAGCTGAAGAACTAAAAATATTAAATATACTGATTTGGAGAAAATTATATTCATCACAATCCCTCTCTTTCAAAAACGGCATTGGATTAGTTCAGAAGCATTTCCTCGGCCAGCTCCCTGGAGTGGAAGCTAAAACGTGGCAGGGCCTGCAAATGCATGGGACCACATCGAAAGGGAAAGGGGGAGGATTTTAATGGTTGCACCAGAGAGAAAGGAAGCAGAGATGAAGGAGAAAGGTGGAATGAGGCTGCGCAAACGATGATAGACCCCTTCACACTTCATTATAATTATCAAACTCGCTAAGTGATGTTGTTACTGAGTTAGCTTGAAAACAAACAAATCAACCAAGAAAAATCAAACAAGCTAATTGTGTGTGCCAGTGTGGGGGCAGGGCGGAACATACACAGTCCGAGCAAAGACAGGGGTCAAAAGGAACCCGATGAGGCAAGCACAGGTGCTCTGGGGAATTCTGGGGAGGGCTCCAGGTTCTACAAAGCTGAGGGCTCTCGCGAGGAAGGGAAACTGACCCCTAACTGACACACTCTTACTATACAGACATGCTCTGAATGTTTTAAAATAACTTCAAATTATTGGCTGCATTTATGCCAACTAAATTTGGGTATAAATATCAATGAATCCATAGAACCAACAGCCTCTGAACTTAAAAACAAGAAAAAGAAAACTCTAGTGCCCAAAACAGGAACCCACAGCAGCAAGTGGCAGTTTAAGCCACATGATTCACAAGGACAGCAGGATTCCATGTGTCTGGGGTTTTAATGTTGGCTCTAGGTGTTGACGAATCAGCTCCCTGTTCTGGCCTGTTGAGACCTTTTGGAATCCTGATTGTGTTGTGCTCTGTGCCACGCATTTGATAGCCACCCTTCCACACATATGTTCACTCAGGTCACCAATAAGTTTATTGTACAAGATGAGGCTGGAGGCAGTTTCCATGGCTTCCTTTTAGAGCAGAGGTTCTCAACTTTGGCTGCTTGTTAGAAGAAGTCTCTTACGATCCTGATGCCTGTGCCACACCCCAAACCCATTACACCAGAAACTCTCAGGGTGGGATCCAGGCAGCATATTTTTTAAAGCTCCTCAGGTGATTCATTTTCACAACCAAGGTTTGAACTTACGATTTTTTTTTTTTTTCGAGACAGGGTCTTGCTCTGTTACCCAGGCTAGAGTGCAGTGGTGTCATCAGAGCTCACTGCAGCCTCAAATCTCAAACTCTTGGGCTCAAGTGATCCTTCTGCCTCAGCCTCCCATATAGCTGGGACCACAGGCACACACCACCACAGCCAGCTAATTTTTCTATTTTTTGTAGAGGTGGGGTCTCTCTCTTGCTCAAGCTGGTCTTGAACTCCTGGCCTCAAGCAATCCTCCTGCCTCGGCCTCCCAAAGTGCTAGGATTATAGGTGTGAGCCACTGCATCCAGCTCTGAACTACTGCTTTAGAAGCAGCATATGTCTTATTTCTCCAGTTTGAGTTATACAGACAGATTTTCCTAATGAAAGATCCATATTGCTTCCATCTTCCCCAAAAGGTTTTCATGAAACCTTCCACTGCAGGTTGCAGTATACATACTTGTTGCCTACATCTCCTCTGCATTTTGGTGAATAACTATGTCACAAAAGAAAATTCTTCTAGTCTACTCTGACTTGTTCCTGTGACTCACAGACCTTTTTCTAAATATTCCGAAACCATCTTTTTCATCATCCATTAAGGGATCTTGCCCAGGACTTACATCAAGTTCATGAGCCTGAGGAATCCAGATTCTTTTCCCAATTGGAAACTAAAACTCGGCCGGGCGTGGTGGCTCACGCCTGTAATCCTAGCTCTCTGGGAGGCCGAGGCGGGCGGATTGTTTGGGCTCAGGAGTTCGAAACCAGCCTGAGCAAGAGCGAGACCCCGTCTCTACTAAAATTAGAAAGAAATTAATTGGACAACTAAAAATATATAGAAAAAATTAGGCGTGCATGGTGGCGCATGCCTGTAGTCCCAGCTACTCGGGAGGCTGAGGCAGTAGGATCGCTTGAGCCCAGGAGTTTGAGGTTGCTGTGAGCTAGGATGACGCCACGGCACTCTAGCCCGGGCAACACAGTGAGACTCTGTCTCAAAAAAAAAAAAAAGAAAACTAAAACTCTAGTCTTCTGATCCTTCTTCTGTTTTATCACAATTCCTCAAAAATTTTGAACTATTGTTCAGCAACCTCATACACAGATTCACTCTTGAAAGAAGTAGAACGTTTATACATACTGAAGTTGGCAGAGAAGATAAAACGTGAGCTGCATCTTGAGTCTGTGCATTGGCTTTGACTAAGCTGAGAAGGGTGAGGATGATAAAAATGAGATAAAAATGTCTTGACTCAAGCAAGGTACGGAAGGGTCTAGAATTGCTGCAGGTAGCAGGCAGGAAGGAGCCCAGTCAAGAGCACTGGTAAGAAAACAGAGTTATAACTACAGGACATGGTTCAGCTGTTGGGAAAGAAGACTAAAGACCCACAGTCTGTTGGGGTCCTCTGGTCATTGCTTCTTCCTGTGTGATCCCCGCAGGCAGGGGTGTTGCTATTTTTTGTCTCTGAATCCCCAAAACCTTACAACACACCCTAAGACATAATAAAGATCACACAGATGTTTCTTGAATGAACAGATGAATGAATGAGTTGGTTTTCACATTGTTTTAATGCCACAGTCAACAATGTGGCTTTTCTTGTTCCTAAAAAAAAATAATAATAATAAAGACGGCTCTCCACCATGCTCGTGAAGCAATCTACATGCCCTATTTATGAACTAACGCCGTCTGCCATGAGCTATTTTTAAGGTCTCCCAGAAAGCCAAGTCTGTTTCTTGACTACTACTCCCTACCTACCGAAATCAAGCTGGGATATTTAGGGAGCTGTTGACAAACAACACTTGGACAGCTAAATTTAGCGTAGAGCGCAGTGTGGAATGGCTTTCATCCCTGGACTTACCTCCAATGTTCCACCCCTTGTAAAAATAACCCATGACAAATATATCAGGTACAAAAAAATTCTCCAGTTTAAAGCGAAATACAAGCTCAAGTTGGATCATATTATAGCTGTGCATGAGTGAGTCCTTCAGAAATTTATCTAATTACAATCAGTCTGAGAAAAATAAGATGGCAAAGTGGCTATGCTTAGAAAAATGAACTATCCAAAGAGCTTAATATTGCTACTGAAATGAACAGAGCAACTACAGAATATGATAATGAAGGGGACAGGAGGAGACGAGACAGAAGCTCATAATTTTACTCTGGGAAGGGAAATGATCTCCATTGCGCTGATGTATGTAAGTGCGTTTTCTCTCCAACGGAGGCTGCAAGTTCCTTACAAACGTGGTCTACACCTTCTTAACTGCTGCCTTTCCCACAGCGCCCTAGTGTCCTCAGCACAAAATGGGGCCTTAAAAAAACTCTGCTGTTTTCATTGATGATGTTGATGCAGCTTTTGCTACTGATGATATGGATGAGGGAGATAAACTTCAAAACACATGAAATGAGGGGGGTTTTTTGTTGTTGGTTCTGCTGGGTTTTTTTTTTTTTTGGTTTTAGGGGGTTTTTTTAGACAGGGTCTGGCTCTGTTTCCTGGGCTAGATTGCAGTGGCATCATGATAGCTCACTTCAACCTCAAACTCCTGGGCTCAAACAATCCTCCTGTCTCAGTCTCTACAGTAGCTGAGACTACTGGCACACACCACAACTCCTGGCTAATTTTTTTTTTTAGAGACAGTGTCTACCAGGCTGGTCTTGAACACCTGGCCTCAAGCAATCCTCCCACCTTGGCCTCACCAGTTGCTAGCATTACAGGTGTGAGCCACCACACCCTGCCTGAAATAAGGTTTTAAAGAATCCTCACCCCCAGGAGTTTGAGGTTCCAGTGAGCTATGATTGCACCACTGCACTCCAGCCTGGGAGACAGAACAAGACCCTGTCTCAAAAAAAAAGAGTCCTCATGGGACATACAATAGCCAAGGTCTTTTTAGGAAACCTGTGGTATATCTGCATGTGGGGCAAGGTGGGCTGTGCAGTGAAGCCCACAGATCTCAGGTAGAAAAGCTGCCCCACCCTGAGCACGTGAGACCTGCCCCAGGCCAGCCAAGAGCCCAGGATACTACAATGTTCTTCCCTGAAGGAAAAGGTAGCAGAGGCCCAAGAATAACAGAAAGAACTGCTGAGGAATTTCAATGCGGTTAAGCAAATTTCAGAGAGACTGATCCACTGGTTCCTGCAACCCAGAAGCTCGTGGTCAGGTGGGGCACAGAGAGGAACTGGCCGCAATAGCAGTGTGCCCAGGGCCACCATCAGGACTGGCCTCAGAGGCTAAGGGAGGCTGAGCTGAGTGCTGGGGGAGGAGCTGGCCAGGTGAGGAGGGGACCTGAGGACTCCGGGCAGAAGGGACAGCAGGTGCAGGGACTGCAGATCCCTACACTAAGGTGCAGCATGCTCAGGGGACAGCAGTGAGGGACAGGGTGGGCAGCCCCTGTGCTCACAGTAAGAAGCCTGGGCACTTACCATCTCAGGATTGAGAAACCTCGAGAAAGTACCTGAGTCTCTGAGTCCCAGTTTCCTCATCTGCAAATGGCACCACGGGTACCCACCTGCAGGGGTACGCCTGACACAGAGCCACTGGCAGCGGGCGCCTAGGGAGCAGCTCGCCCTGCCCCCCGAGAGCTAAGCCCAGCAGGCCCTTCCGCAGCCTCAGCACTGAGCCTCAGCCCAGGCGTCAGACAAACACAGCCAAGGTAAACCCATGGCCCCCCATGGCTGCCAGCCCCAGCCAGGGCTGCCCCTCACCGGCAAGCACCCTTCAGCTTTCGGGACACAGCCCATGCCCCTTATCTGCCTGCGTGAAGGTGCTGGACAGCCGGACACCTCGGTCCCACCCAGCACCCGTGCAGCCCTCCTCTGTGGTGGAGAGGTGGTTTTTATCACTTGGGGGGAAGCCCAGGCCTTGGGTCAGTCTGTGCACACACATCTCTGCCTGTAACCCAGGTCTACAGCACGGGTCAGAACATACCCACAGTGAACTACAGTGCACGCGGTTTCCACAACCCCTGCTAAGGAAGACGGAAGGTCCTCTGCTGGGTTCCCCTCAGTTGTAGAAAATGTTTGCGACGGGAGCATCCCAGAGGCCAAGTCGCTCTTAGAAATAAACAGGCGACACAAAGTGCCTGCTCAGGCTGGACACTGACACCTCTTGGGGGTTACGGAGAGGGGGAGAGTGTCTCAGGCAGCCTCTGTGTGCAGAGGAGACCAAGAGAGGAGGACGTGGGGTAAGAAGAGGCTAAAGAAGTTCAGCTGTGACCGAGGATGCACTGCCCCGATGGACTCTATTCCATGACTTCACATCCTTTTTCCTGATGCTTTCCTATTGTTTGTTGACTGCAACACCACACACGGACGCGAGTCCCCAGATCTAACATTGGTGGCACATGGATGGTGGCCATGCTCATTCCGCCTCCCGACCCCAGGGCCTGTGTTTAGCCTCCTGGGCGTGTGCTCCACTTCCCTTCCCTCTGCCCTTCCAGGCAAAGCCCTCAGACCCTTTTGCCTCCCTCCAGCCCCTGGTCACGTAGTTTTTACTGTAACTCATGTGCACAGGACAAAGGACCCAGTAGCCCACCCTTGCTGGCCTGTTCCAACGTCCCGGTGGGGGAAAATCAGAATTGTTAAAAAACAAAAGCAGGGGTGGAGAATTGTATATTACATATGTTACAAGAAAAAAATTAGCTTATTAATTTTTACGTGATAAAGCCCCAAACTGTAGTAAATAACTAATAAGTTACTAATAAAGAACTGTTACCATTAATTTTTTAAAAATTGTGACATTTCTCATCTTCAGCAAGGGATGCATATTTGGGGATCAGTTCTCAGCCACTGGCAGAAACTCACAGGCCACCACAGCCCCCAGTGATGCCTTTGGGAACCCTGGTCTGTCCCAGGGAGCCTCCCCTGGGGACACTCACACAGAACTTGATCTTTCACAGCAGCCGGCTGGGACCCCCCACACAGCCCCAGGGCTGCCGTGGCCCTCAGAACACACATCAGTCACCCTTGGGCACAGCCACAGGGAATGTGGAGGGGACAGAAAACAAAAAGACACTCTTCACAGCAAGAAAGAGAAAGTTAACTTATTTTGGGTAGCAATCACGTATTAATAAGAATTTGCCACGTCTAAGCCTCTGGACTTCAAGACCAGGGGTCACATTTGTCTGTAAAGGGCTGGATAATGAACACTTCCAGCTTTGGGGCCATGTGGTCACTGTTGGGGGGACTCAACTCTGCCATTACACATTCAAAAGCAGTGGCAGACAATATGTAAATGAGTAAGCATGGTACGGTTCCAATAAACTATTTATGGACACTGAAAGTTATTCATATAACTTTCACATGTCACGAAATATTCTTCTTTTGTTTTTTTCCAACCATTTGCAAATGTAGAAACGAACCATAGCTCCCAAGCCGTACGAGAACTGGGAGTGGAGGGTGCCCACTAGCGACAGCAGACAGACGCCCTTTCAACTCTATCCTGAGAGCTGGTCCAGCGCCACTAGCTGGGCACCACCTTCCCTGGGAGAGACCCTGAATTCTGGCAGCAAAGAACCTCTCTGGAAAGTGGCTCCCGACAGTGTTGGCCCAGTTTTGAGCAGGTCCTACTCGATGCAACTAGAATCAGGGCAGCATGGCATGGCGGACAGAGGGCGGGTTCTGGAGACAGACACACGTGGGTTCCAATCACAGCTCAGCCGCTAACTAGTCGAGAGGCCTTGGCCATGCGGCTTCCTTTGCATGGTTGTTACTAGGAGTGAACATAATAATACATAAAAAATCAACCGGAGCACATCTGATGCGTCTTAAATGTTTGCGCCTTTCCTCTGAGTTTAAGACTTGCCTTACTCTAACTCTAAATATAGCACATTTTTTGTAAACCTGGAAGGATATTACTTAATCGCTAGGTATTATGGTTACTGACATCATATTTAGACGTTAGTCACTTAACCTACACAAACAGGTAAATGCAATGCTATGTAAGGTGGAGGAATCATGTGCCCAGACAAACAGCAGGATGAAAGAGAGGAGTCCATCCCGATGCCGCGTGCGTGTCGGTGTCGGCCCAAGGTGTGCGGAGAGCTGTTTGGGAGATGCACAGATGTGGCCGTCTCTGGAGTTAACATCTGTATAATTGCAAGGGACTGAGCACTGTGGCATCCCGGTGGTCACATGATCTTGGCCGTATCAAGTAACCATTATCACACCAGAGTCCACAGGAGTTATAAATACACTGGATGACAATTGAGTAATGACAATAGAAATAGCTCTCACTCCGTAAGACCGTCTTTCTCATTCCTGAAGAACTTTTCTGAAATCAACCGCATCACGATGAAGAGACGGCCAGAGCCAGTGAGAGGAAAACTTCGAATCTATCAGAAGATGGAAAAGGGGCCCCAGGTTAGGGCAGGGTCCCCAGTGCTCGAGTACCACGCTGCCTTGGTCACAGGAGACCTGGACCATCTTAAGCCCCTCATGGACCAGTTCTTCCAGGATGCCAACGTGGTGTTTGAGATCAACAGGGGTGAGATGGAATGGCAGGTGAAATCCCCGGCCACGTTTGGACTGTCAGGTACTCTTGCTCCTTTAAAGCTCAGTTATTTGTTCTTAAGGGGTTACTAACACTCTCTCGGAAAGCGTGGCTCCGCATGTAGACTGGGTACATAGGCACTGTGTTTAACATATGCAAGGAAAGGACATCTATAAATGAGCTTTGGTCTGCAGTAGTTTTAATACATAGGTTTTAGGTGACAGAATGCCAGAGATGAAACTGGAAAGGCAACATGTTTGGTGGGCATGCCCATCCGATGGTGCTGGACTAGGCTCCTGTCTTTAGAAAGCAGCGCGGGCTTGGGTGCTGCTCCGCCTGCGCCTGCACTTGGCAGCCAGGGCGGCGGGAGCCAAGGAGGAAGGTCTCTCTATGAATCCGTGACTGCCACAGCCACAGCAGGGTGACTGGGGCACAGCAGCCTCTACAGAGGGAGGACCTGGCTGTCAGCAGATCCCTCCCCACTGCCCCCCAGGGTCTAGGCAAGCCTGAGAACAGGAAGGACAGGGAAAGGAACCAGAGGTCCTTGTGCCGTTATATGTCTAAGTAGACTTTTGCTGCCTGACGACGGTCACTATGGGCTGGGCCCGGGGGCAGAACCCCCTATTGGAGAGACCCCCCTGAGCCCCACCCAGGATGTGCAGACACTTGCTGACCACCAGGCTGCGTCCAGGACTTTCTTGGCCGGCACTCCGCATGGGCACCCACCCCCACGGGTTCAGATGCAACACATTTACCAACAGGATTCGTGTGGCGGAACCCGCAGCGGCTCTGCCGGTCCGTGAGGATTTGAGAATCTGAGGTCAGTGGGCCAACAGCCAGCCCAGCGTCCCACGTCCCTGACTCATGAGCTCTGGCAGGCAAAGAATGCGGAAGGCCAACTTCCAAAGAACCGACACAGTTCTGTTTACACCTCACACCGGGAGAAGGGAATAAACCCAAAACACTGCAGAGGGCTAAGCGGCTCCTAGCAACCGGTGAGGCGGCAGGGCTGCGGGAAGGCGAGTGTCAGTTCCAGTCTGGGCTACGCCTGTCCCAGAACAAAAAGGCCAACTGCTTGGATGCTCGATTAATGTTTGCTTTTCAAAAACTCACATGCTTCTCAGTCTTGGACACGCTCGCACATGCTCAAATGTGGCCATTTCAAATGGATACTAACGTTGCCCCACCTTTTGCACACTGTCTGGGTGCAAAGTTGGGTTCCTTTTTCCTTCCTTAACCTTCCCACCCCGAGTTCTGCCGCTCTCCTATGGCACACCCATATGCCAGGAGTTAGAGCATGCCCACGGGGTAGGTCTGTGAGCCGGTACTGAGGACAGAGCAGCCCGACAGCGGCACCGGCCCAAGGCCTCGGTGCGGGCTGGGGAGAGGGCGGGCAGCGCTCAGGGCTCTGTGCCTGCTGGCTCAGCCTGACTTCCCTGCAGCAGGGCCAGCAGCAGGAACAACCAAACTCTGTTTGAGAACCTCGGCCCCAAGCCTCTGCCCTGTCCCAAGTAAAGACTTCCTGGTGGCCAATCCCAGCTCCCCCGAGGGGGGCCGTGGGGAGGGAGCGGTCCAAGTATGCCTTGCAGGTTCCCAGGGGTCAGCGCCTCGGTGCCCTCCATGATGGCATGCTGTTGCATCCAGCTCACAGTCCAAGGGAGCACTAGCACGGGAGCTAACGTTCAGAGGGGTGTATCACATGGAGACAAGCCTTAATCCATGCTCCTCCTGGTGGCAGAACCGGACCAGGGGCTGGAACGACAGGAAGGTGATGCAGGCTTTCTGATCGTGAGCTGCCTCAGAAGCCACCTTCGCTTGAAGGCCTGACAGAAGCTTATTGGCATCTCCCAGGACCTGGAGACGGTGCTGGCCCTACGCTGTGGCTGAGCAAGATGCACCCCTCACCCCCGGTCCCTTCCCATCAGTCCATGGGAAGACTCGGGAAGCTAGGGTGGATGGACAGAGCCACTGGGGGAGAGGAGGGTTGGGCTGGGAACGTAGCATGGCCTGCAGAAGGCAGTGTAAGTAGACTTCCTATCTCAGGAAAATGAAGAGAATGAAAGCAGCAAGAGTGGGCCCCTGTGGGAATGTGGGTTACTGTTATCATTAAGGACTGCATCCATCCTCCCCTCCAAATCAGACCTGGTCTGCACCGACAGGGCAGCCCCCATTCGTGCAGGCCCATCTCCCCAGGGCCTCTGGCCGCCACCACTGCACACCAGGGACGACCCCGGTTCCCCCACCAAGTGTGCAGCAAGCAAGCCCCAGGCTGGGCCTTTGGGACTGGGAGCAGGCTGGAACTCCGCACCACGTGCGGGTAGGTCATTAATGAATGGTCTTTCAAGACCGCTCAGCATGGGTCCCGGGAAGGAGGTGGCCCGTGAAAAGGGTCTCCTCTGCAGCTCATTACAGCCACGGTATCGATTCTTCCATCATTATCAGAAGGCCTTCCTGCCATGTGAAATCCTGCCCCTTGAAGTGTATTCACCAGGGACTGCTTCCCCCATCTCCACGAGCGCTCCTGGCCGCTAACAACCTTCCACGGGCTTTTTGAAAGTGCCAAAGTTTTCAGAGAAGTAGAATGTATAGCACCTGCTCCATTCATCCCTCAAGAAAGAGCAACCCTATACACACACGGCGCACACACACACAACCCTAAAAAGCGAAAGAAACAAACCAGAATTGTGCTGAATGTGGACCGCCACATCAAAGTGTGCTTCTAAACTCGGCCACTTGCAAGAGAGCTAAACTTTCTCTGAGTCCTTTTCGTGAACAACCTTGGAGATGTGTGGGTCAGTTTGTTTTGTCTGTTGTCTCCTCTTAAGGATAAAAGGATAAGTTTGGGGCTCAGCCAAGAACAGGCTGGGTTCTGGAAAATTCCACAGCCCACTTTCCTCCCACAAGCTGCCCCTAATTCCCAGCCTGGAAAATGTGAATTCCTCACTTAAATTCCCCCATGG
>NW_012148563.1:2048356-2052890 GCF_000956105.1 Propithecus coquereli | reverse complement strand
CCGCCCCCGCCCGGACCCGGAGCCGGTCTCGGCCTCCGCCCCGGCCCCGCCTCCGCACCCGGACTCCGAACCCCCGCCCCTGGACCCCAGACCCGGCCTTGGCCGCCAGACCCCTACCCAAGCCAGGACCCGCCTCCGCCCCTACCCCGGCCCCTGCCTCGGGACTGGATCCAAGACCCCGCCCCACGGCCCCGGCCCGCGCGGCCTAATTAGCGCTTGATTGCGAGCGCGGGGGGCGGCGCCACGCCGCGGTAATGAGCGCGCCGGTAGCGCGCGGACGCCGGCGCCAGGGTTGCTAAAAGGCCACTGGCGGGGTTGGAGGCTGAAAAATTAGGGATTTTAATGATAATTTTATGCAGAATAATTGTCACAGTGTGACATAAACGGTTGGCTCCTTGGGCGGGGGCTCCCGGGCCCGCGCGGAAGCGGAGCTGTCGCGGCTTCTTCGGGGACCCAGAGCGCCCGGGCGCGGGGCCTGCACGTCCCGCCGCGGTCCGGTCCCGCAGAGCAGCCTCCCTGGCGGGGCCGCGCGTCGCCGCGCAGGGTTGGTGCCCCGGCTTCTCAGCTTGCGTGGTGGCGTCTTGACATTTCCTTTAGTCGGAAGGTTCCAGCCCCCGCCGTCGGGGCTGTCATTGCTGCGCCGTCTGCCTCCGTGGTGAGGATGGAATGAAATCGCCGCGTAAAGCGGTGGGAACACGGGGGGCCCTGGCGGCTTTTCCAGCAGCTGCTCGAAGCTGTCCCCTGCTCCAGGGTGGCCCGGGGCGCGCGCAGGCAGCGTCCCTGGGCTGCTGCGACCAAGGCCGGGCGCACCTGACTCCGAGGGCGGCTCTGGGAGGCGCAGGCTGCAGCTGCCGCCTTGGGAGAAACTGATGGAGACAAGGCTCTAGAAATATTTTTAGAAAGCAGCTTTGCCGAGGTGTAGTTCACGTACCGCCAGTTGCACGTGTTTAAAGTGTACAGTTTGAGAAATTGGGGTCCAGATACACTCATGAACCCTCCCCGCGGTCCACAGCCGCGGCTCCGGAAGGAGCATCCCAGTGCCCCACAGGCATCTCTGCTGCAGACCCTGCCTCATTCCCCCTCCCTGGCACCCACCTGCTTTCCATCACTGGAGCTTAGTCTGAATTTTCTAGAATTTTCTAGAAATGGAGTGTACTCTCTTCTGTCTGGCTTCTTTCTATCGACGTGATTATTCTGAGCTTCATGTGTGTTGTTGTGTGTACCCAAAGTTCATTCCTCTGTATTGCAGAGTAGTATTCCACAGTGTGGATGTGCCACGGTGTGTTTATTCCTTCATATGTTGAAACAAACGTGATTGCTTTCAGTTTGGGTCTATTACAAATAAAGTTGCTATGAACATTTGTTTACCAGCCTTTGAATGGGAATATACTTTTATTTCTTTTGGACAAATACCTAGGATTGGAATGGCTAAATCATACGGTAAGATTAAGAAGGTAACCTTTTAAGAAATTACCGTACTGGTTTTCCAAACTGTAGCATTTTACATTCCCACCATCAGTGTCTTGGTGGGTAGTTGCCTACACCCTCCCCGATACTTGGTATGGTCAGTCTTTACTTGTACAGGTTCTAACAGGTGTGCAGAGTGTCTTGTTATAGTTTTGATTTGCATGTCCTTAGTGACTGGTGATGTTGAGCATCTTTTCATGTACTTTTGGCCATACATATACAGTCATGTGTCACTTCACAAAGGAGATACATTCTCAGAAATGCATCGTTTCATCCTTGTTGAACCTCACAGTGTATACTCACACAAATGTAGACAGGATCGCTTACTACACAGTTAGGCTGTGTGGTACAGCCTATTCCTAGGCTACAAACCTGTGCAGCATGTTGCTGTACTGAATACTGTAGGCAGTTATGATACAATGATAAGCATTTGTGTATCTAAACATAGAAAAGATATAGTAAAAATACGGTGTAATCTTGTGGGACTCCATTGGGCATGCAGGCCCTTGTTGACTGAAACATTGTTGTCAAGTGCATGACAGCATCTTCTTTGGCGAAGTGTCTGTTCAAATCTTTACCTGTTTTTAAAATTGGATTGTTTATTTTCATATTAAATTTTGAGATTCTTTATATATGCTATGATTAGATACAAGTCCCTGGTCAGATATGTGATTTATTAGTATTATGTTCTAGTCTCTGCCTTATATTTTCTTCTCTTAACAGTGTCTTTTGAAGAACAGAAGTTCTTAATTTTGATGGAGTCCAATATAGCAATTTTTTTCTTTTAGAGATAGTGTTGGGTTATTGTATCTAAAACATTTTTGCCTAACCCAAGATCACAAATATTTTCTCTTATGTTTTCTCCTAGAAATTTTTTAATTTTACGTTTTACATTTAAGTCTAATCCATTTTGAGTTAAATTCTGAATATGGTGTGAGGTATGGATTAAAGCTTTTTGGGAAATATATGGATATCCAACTGCTCCAGCACTGTTTGTCGAAAAGCCTTTTCTTTCTCTACTGAGTCACCTTTGCACCTTTGTCAAAAATCAGTTGACTGCATATGTGTGGATTTATTTCTGGACTCTTTTGTCAAGTATGCACAAGACAGGGTAAGGTCTGACCAGTTCAACTAGTGAGGACACAGGAACCACGTTAAACAGTGAGAGGAAGAATAGCCAACAGCGCTAGCTCCTCATGGTCCTCATCCCACACACTGAAAACAATGACACGTACACATAAGGGGCTGGATGACATCAACATGAGTTGAAGGACACCCCATTGATAAGCACTCAGATCTAGACTTGAGCTGAGCAGCTTTACGCTCTGCAGCTCTATTCTCAGGGGGTGGGGTGAGACAGGAAGCCCCATACCTTAGCAGAATGCGAGAATAATAAGAAACTCTCTCATGGTTGCCTCCCAGGGGACACAGGAAGGCAAATGGGAAATGGCCTTGTAGCAACTCCTTACAAACTTCCAATCCGGGAGGATAACAGGGTGTTCTGCCGAGACTTCGACTCAACAATGGTTCCAATTTTGCCTGTGTGGCCTACGTGCAAGGCCAGCAGCATGCCCTGGCAGAGCCGCCCCCTCTGTCTCTATTCTATCTTCATTGCTCTATTGTTCGTTTTAACACTTATACCACACTGTCTTGAACACTGTAACATTATAATAAATTTTGAAGTCAGGTAGTATAAGTTCTCAAACATCGTTTTTCTTTTTCAAAGTTGTTTTGGCTGTTCTAGCTCCCTTGCATTTCCATATGAATTTTAGATTCAGTTTGTCAATTTCTACAAAATAGCCTGCAGGGTTTTGACTGGGGTTGCCATGAATCTCTAGATCAATTTAGAGAAAACTGACATCATAAAAATATTGAGGCTTCTAACCCATGAACACAGTATACTCCTCCATTTATTTAGGTCTACTTTAATTTCTCTCATCTATGTCTTATAGTTTTCAGTGGACAGAGCTTGCACATATTTTATAAGATTTATCCCTTATTATTTCATATTTTTGATGAGGTTATGAATAGTATTTTTAAATTTTAATTTCTGATTGTGTATAGCTACCATATAAAATTGATAATAATTTATTTTGTGTATTTATCTTGCATCCTGCAACCTTGCTAAACTCACTAATTGTTCTAGTAGCTTTTTGTAAATTCCATAGGCTTTCTATGTAGGCAATCATGTCATCTGCAAATAAATGCAATTTTATTTTATTTTTTGCAATCTGGATACTTTTTGTTATTTTTTCTTGTTTTATTGCACTGGCTAGAACCTCAAGTGCAATGTTGAATAAAAGTGGTGAAAGCAGACAATTTTTCCTATTCCTGATCTTAGAAGAAAACATTAAGTCTTTCACCATTAAGTATGATATTAGATGTAGAATTTTTGTAGATTCCCTCTTTCAGAGATATAGAGCTCCTTTCTATTCTTAGTTTGCTGAGAGTTTGTATGAATGGATAGTGAATTTTTCAAATGCTTTTTCTACATATATGGAGATGATCATATGATATTTTTTGTCTGTTAATATAATGATTTACATTGATTGATTCTCAAATGTTAAACCAACCTTGCATTCCTGAGATAAACCACACTTGGTTGTGAGATATTATCCTTTTCTGTATATTGTTGGGTTTGACTTGCCGAAAAAATTTTAGTATCTGCATCTATGTTCATGAAAGATATTGATGTGTAGTTTTCTTTTCTTGTAATGTCTTTGTCTGGTTTTGGCATCAGAGTAATGCTGTCCTCAAAAATGATTTGGGAAGTGCTGCCTCCTCTTCTATTTTATAGAAAACCTTGTGTAAAATTGTTAATATTTCTTTTTTAAATGTTTGGTAGAATTTATCAGGGAGGTTATTTGGGGTATGGAGTTTTGTGAGAAGGTTTTTAGCTATGAATTCAATTTCTTTACTAGATATAGAGCTACTCAGGTTATTTCTTTCTTTTTGAGTGAGCTTTACTAGTTTGGCTCTTTTAAGAGATGGATCTCTTTCAGCTAAGTTTTTGAATTTATTGGCATAAAGCTGTTCCTTATTATCCTTTTTTTTTTTTTTTTTTTTT
>NW_012148563.1:2031493-2047539 GCF_000956105.1 Propithecus coquereli | reverse complement strand
TTTATGATGAAAAATATGTTCCACCTTGGTTAGTGTTCTGTGTGCGCTATAAAAGAGTGTTGTATTCTGCGGTTGTTGGGTGGAGTGTTCTATAAATATCAATTAAGTCAGGTTGCCTGATAGTGATGTTTGGCTTCTGTATCCTTACTGATTTTCTTTGTACTCATTTTACAAATCATTGAAAGAAAGGTATTACATTCTCTGACTATAATTGTGGATTTGTCTATTTTTCCTTGCAGTTTTATCAGTTTGGGGATCAAGTATTTTGATGCTCTATTATAAGACACATAAATGTTTAGCATTGTTATGTTCTCTTGAAGAGCTGACTTCTTTACCATTGTGAAATGATCTTCTTTTTATCTCTGGTAATATTATCTGGTCTAAATTCTACTTTGATATTAAAATAGCCAATCTGGTATCAATATGGCTTTGTTTTGATTAGGCTTAGTATGATATACCTTTTCCTATCTGCATTAGTTATCTATTGCTGTGTAACAAATCAGCACAAATTTAGAGACTTAAAACAACACACTTATTATCTCACAGTTTCTGTGAGTCGGAAGTTTGGGCATGGCTTAGCTAGATCTTCTGCGTCTGGGTCTTTCACAAGACCACAATCTAGGTGACAACAATGCCTAGGGTCTCATCTGAAGGGTCATCTGAGGAAGAATCTGCTGCCAAGCTCATATGGGTATTGTCAGAATTCAGTTCCTCTGGGACTATTGGACTAAGGGTCTCAGTTCCTTGCTAACTAGTGGTGGAAGGCTATCCTCAGTTCCTTGTCTTAGTCCATTCCTACTATAATGTAATACCTGGGACTGGGAAATTTATAAATAATGAAAATTTATTTCTCACAGTTTGGAGGCTAAGAAGTCCAAGATCAAGGTGACAACAGAATACATTGTCTGGTGAGAGCTTTCTCTCTGCTTCCTGTTGTTGTGTCCTTCCATGGAAGAAGGGGCAGGAGAGATGGAAGGGGCAAACTCGCTGCCTTAAGCCAATGCATGAGGGCACCACTACATCAGTGATGGTGGAACCCCTATGGCCTAATCACTTCCCAAAGGCCCCACCTCTTAATATTGTTGCGTTAGGTATTACATTTCAACATGAATTTTGGGGGAACACGAACATTCGGACCATAGCACTTGCCATGTGGACCTCTAATATGGCAGCTTGCATCACCAAAGTGTGTGAGTTGGGAAGACAATAGAGAATGTCTGCTAGTAAAATGGAAGCTACAATCTTTGTAATCTATTCACAAAAATAACCTTCTATCACCTTTGCCATAGTCTATTGGTTAGAATCAAGTCAAAGGTCCCATTCACACTCAAGGGGAGGGGATAAGAGCATGAATACCAGAAGGTGGGAATTATTGGGGGACCATGCTAGAGGCCGCCTACCCCACTATCCTTTCACTTTTAACTTATTTATGTCTTTATTTTTTAAGTGAATTTCTTGTGGGCAAATTATACTTGGGTCTTGCTTTTTTAATGTAGTCTGACAGTCTCTGCCTTTTAATTTGGTATTTAGATAATTTACATTTAATGTGATTTTGTATGATTAGGTTAACAGCAAACATCTTGCTATCTTTTTCTATTTGGCTCATCTGTTCTTTGTTCTCATTATCTTCCTTTTCTTTTTTCTTCTGTACTGAATATTTTTCATAACCCCATTTTATCTCCTTTTGGGGGACTTACTAGATATAACATTTTGTTGTGTTATTCTATTGGTACCTTTAGGGTTTGTAGTATACATCTTTACTTTATCACAGTCTACCTTCAAGTAATCTTATACTACTTCATGTGTATTATAAAAACCATATGACAGTATATTTCCATTTCTCTCCTCTAGCCTTTGTGCTGTTGGTATCATACATTTTACATATATACATACATATTAATATATGTCCCATAATATATTGTTATGATTCTTGTTTAAATAGTCAATTATCTTTTAAATATACTTAAATACTAAGAAAAAATGTTATATTTACCCATGTAGTTATTATTTCCAGTTTCCTTTATTCCTAAGACTCCATCTGGTATCATTTTTCTTCTTGCTTGAAGGATTTTCTGTAATATTTCTTGTACTGTAGGTCTGCTGGTGATGAATGCTTTCAGTATTTGTATGTTTGAAAAAACTCTTTATTAAACCTGAGCGTTTGAAAGGTATTTTTGCTGGGTAAAGAATTTTGGGTTGACAGTTTTTCATCCTCCCTCCACCTCCTCCTTAGACACATGGCTCAACTGTCTTCCAACTTGCATTTTTTAAGTGAGAAATCTACTATCCTCTTTTTCTTTGTTCTTTTGTTCCTAATGTATGCCTTTTTCTGGCTTTAAGATTTCCTCTTTATCACTGCTTTTAAGCAATTTGATAATGATGTGCCTCAGTGTAGTTTTCTTTGTGTTTCATGTGCACAGGATTTATTGAGTATCTTGGATCTGTGGGTTTATACTTTTAATCAAATTTGGAAAAATGTTGGCAATTATTTCTTCACATCTTTTTCTGTACAACCGTTTCTCTGCTGCAGGGACTCCAACCGCATGTACGTTATACCACTTGCAGTTGTGCCACAGTTCACTGATGCTCTCTCTGCTCAATTTGTTCAGTATTTTTTCCTGTGATATATTTATCTTTTCTTCTGAAATACCTCATCTTCCACGAACCCTATATAGTGTATTTTTCATCTCAGACATTGTAGTTTTCAACTTTAGAAGTCCAATCTTAAGTCTTTTTTGTAGTTTCCATATTTTTACTTAACATGCTCCGTCTTTCCTACAGCTTCTCAAACATATGGAATATGGTTATAACAACTCTTTGAACATCCCTGTCTGCTCATTCTATCATGTGTGTCATTTCTGGGTCAGATTTGTTTGATTGTGTTTTCTCTTTATTTCATTGTGTGCTGGATAATTTTTTTCTATTCCTATCAATATTCTTCATCTCTGCTCTGGGATGTACAGTTACTTGGAAATAGTTTGATCCTTTTGGGTCCTGCTTTTAAGCTTTGTTAGTCAGAATTCAAGCAGTATTTAGACTAAGGGTAATTTTTTCCTCCACTACCGAGACAACACTCTTCTTAGTACTCTAATCCATGCCTAATTATTTATGAAGTTTTATACTTTGGTTGCTGAGAACAGGCACTATTCCCAGACCTGTGCACACTATGGGCACTGTTCTCCCTAATCCTTTCAGGTGGTTCTTCCTACAGCCTTAACTAGTTTCCTCATACGTATATACTAATTAGTACTCAGCTGAATACCCAAGGGGGCCCTCTGCAAAGCTCTTTCTGTGTGGGGCTGTGTGGGGCTGTGTGGGGCTCTCACCACTCCACCCTCCCCAAACCCAGCTGCCTTGGCCTCCCTACACAGCCAGCTCCATCCCCTCAACTCCGAGAGTTCGCCAGGCTCTGCCTGGGTCCTCTTCACAGCGCCCCAGTCTGGGAGCCCAGAGGTCCTTTGGGAGGTTGAGAAATTCAATTTTGCCAATCATAGTGGGGAGCGAGCTCAAACTTTGTGACCCAGGGTCTCAGATTGTTTCTGTCCTCAGCTGGAAGCATTCTTTATTCTCCATTGGGAGGTTTTCTTTCTAATGTTAAGTAAACATGGAGTTAATTTCTTGCATTCACTTCCAATTTTTGTTCTGGACTCATTTGGCAGATGATTTGCTGAGGTATACAAAGATGTTGTCTTGTGGCAAGATTATAGAGATTCCATCTACTTTTGACATGCACAGCTCCAAGGTCAATCAATAATGACTCCGTTCCTGCAAGTATTAAATCACCAGTTATTGAACCCTGTGAGGGGCTGAGGCTGTGCTGCATTAGACATGGTCCCTGCCCTCTACGTGCTTGCAGATTCAGGGGACAGGAAGGTACAGCAGTGTTCCAAACATTGGGCCAGAAATGCATAGAATATACTATGTGCATGGGGTGAGAGTGAGGGCTGGTGGATTTCTACTGAAAAATTTCTAGGACAGTAAGACACATCAGCTTTATTAAAGGACATAAGCCAAACAATCAATTGCAAAAGTCTTTATCTATACTAATACAGCGGGCAAAATTATTAATCAGTTGTACATTGATTACATTCAGTTTTGATCATATTTTTATACCATACAATTTTATATCTCTGCAAATTTTACCACATTGAAGCCTGAGTTGAATCTCAATTCCAACACTTACCAGCTGTGTAACACTGGCAAATTATTTAATTTTTCTGTGTCTCAGTGTTTTTGTTTGTAAAATAGGGCTAATACTACATAGGATAGTTATGAGGATTAAAGGAATTAATATAGGTTAAATGCTTACAGGAGCACCTGGCAGAAAGTAAGAATTATGTAGCTGTCGACTGCAATTGCTAGAGCCTCATGTATAATTGCTGTGTGTGTTTTATGGGAATTGAAACAATATTTCACTATTTTGAGTTAATTTGGGGATTTGTTGTTTCTTTTCTTTATCTCCGTACTTGCCAATCAACTATGATTCATTTGCTAGAATGTCCTTAGTCAAGAATATAAGTCCCAATTATAACATGTTCCTATGAAAAATATAACCCATTTGGTGATATTCCATTTCTAGGTATATACCCTTGTCCCCAACCCCCAAAAAGGCATCCTTGTATTTGCTTTTGTTCAAAGCTAAGTTCTCTGCATGCAACATGGTATTCCAGATTGGACCCTAGAAAAGAACATGAACATGAGAGGGAAAATTGGTAAAGTACAAATAAAGTCTGCATCTTAGTTAACAGACTTGTAGGAATGTTAGTTCCTTAACTTTGACAAATAAACCATAATAATATATTACCTTAGAGGAAACCAGGTGAAGGGTATTCAGGAACTCTGTGTACTATCTTTGCAACTCTTCTGAAAATCTAAAATAATTTTAAAATGAAAAGGTTTTAAAAAATCAAGTTTGCTTCATACCTTGGGCCCCAACCCCCCACATTACAGTATGAAATATATATATATATATACACACACACACACATATTGCTTTTTACTAAGAAATGAGAATGCAGCATCTACTCAGCACAAAATAAACACAAAATATGGCGAATCCTGACAATAACCCTGAAGATAGGCTGCCAGCCTTCCTTCCATTTGGCATGGTAAGGCGCCGGACCCATATGCAGACCGTCAGGCTACTCACCTTATACGATGTACGTAGAAACCAATTTCCTGGCTTCAGCTGATTTTTCAAAAATCATACAGGTCCAGGACATTGTTTAAT
Source organism: Propithecus coquereli (assembly GCF_000956105.1). Lineage (NCBI taxonomy): Eukaryota > Metazoa > Chordata > Mammalia > Primates > Indriidae > Propithecus > Propithecus coquereli. The sequence continues at coordinate 2,042,309 of NW_012148563.1, read as the reverse complement.
AAGGACTTTTAAAATGTGTTTGTATTAAAGTAGGGATTTTTTTAAATCTCTTTTCTTCTGTCTTCCTCTTCCTCCTCCTCTTTCTTCTTTTTTGTCTCATTTTCTCTTCTCTGTGTCTCTCTACGGGGCTCTTTCTCTTTGGCTGCTTAATTTGCCGGTCTTGGCTTATTTAAATCCTGGTGATTGGGGAAGAGTTGCAGATGGCTGATGAATGAGCCAGAAGTCCAGGCGGAGCTGTGTGACAGCCGACTTAGAACCCCTCCACCGTCGGTGGCTGTAATGGGAAATGCTGGCGGATTGAACACCTCTACAATAACACAGCCAACTACCTTGAAGGATAAAAAGTTAATAGATGTCAGAAAGGGCTTGAGGTTCCGACCATGGCTTTTCAGCTCCAAAGAGTCCCCCTAAAGTTAGACTCTGAGGAGGTCTGGCTTCAGGTAGTATAAACATTGTCACTTTGACAAGAAAGAGCTACTTTCTCCAGAATCTTTTTATACATAGTAGATTTTAGGTCATCCTTAATTTTTTTACCTCACAGTAGAGAGGGGGTCGTTGACCTACATACAGAGCCATTTCATTTTCCTACTCCTGATGACAATGGTCTCCACACCTGGGGACCCCGTTCTGCTCCATCCCCTTTTAGCTGGCGATTCACCATGGGCACGGGACTTGAAAACCTTTGAGTCTCTGAGTTCCTGGGATTAAAAAAAAAAATTATCTGTGCTTCCTTCCAACCAGCAAGCTTCAGGATTCAGAATCCAACACACAAAAAGGGATATCAGAGCTTTAATCTAGGAGCTTTTTGAAGAGATTTTCCCAAAAAGAAAAGTTCCAGTAAAGTTACTGTGTTCCTATTAGCAGCCCGCGTGCCGGCCGCGCCCTATTTATTACCAGATCCCTCTCCTCAGCCCTTCTTTTTACTGTGAGATAATTAAAATGAAAAAAGCATTTGTTGAAGCCCTATTCTTTTTCTTGTCTGTAGCTGTCTTGATTTAAACAAAAGTGAGGGTGACTTGCTTCCTTCATGGAGCATGTTAATAAAAAGCACGCAAGTTTACTTTTGTGTCCCAGTTGTGCGGATTTGACTAAATAAAAAATAATTCATACCCTGCAGTCAGATCTATAAGAGCTGCTGATTATCTCAGGGTGGAGGAGACCCAGCAGTCTCCACCTAATAACAGGAGGCTCACCTGCCAGAGATGCCAGGCTCACGGGCACTGATACATAATCCAGAAGTCAGTCCGCTCTCTCCACATCCCAGATGAGTGACTGATTCATCGTTCAAGCAGAGAGGAGAAAAAAAACGTGGTCTTGTTCAACAGGAGTTTAAGGCATCTTGAAGTATATAGAAGAACGAGATGTCGGAGAGGGGAGGCTCCCACTGAATGACGGACGTAATATTTGCACAACTTCCCGCACTCCTGAGCATTTGCAGATGGCTATTTCCTACAGTCCTGCCAGGCCTGCAAGGCCTGGTCACTTTCAGTCTGCAGATTAGAAAACTGAGGCTCAGAGAGGACCAATGTTTTGCCAGTAAAGTGGCACCAATGGAAATTGGCAAAGCCAGGACCCAAAGCCAAGCGTTGTGAGAAACTGCCTCTCCTTTGTTAACCTAATTTTCCCCCAAATCTGTCTATAATCAGGAAGTAGCTCCACTTATCTCTAACCACCTCCTTTTAAACAGGTTCTGTTATAGGTGTAGCCCCCTTCCCTGCCCCTTGGTGGCCTCCCAGCAGATTCCTCAGCTTTCCAATCACTTGCCAAGTCCCATTTTCATACTGAAATGCCAGTCCAGGCCAAATCAAAATGTTATCCTCTGGGCAAAAGCCTTGATCAGACGCTTCATGAAAGATACACAGATGGCCAACAAGCAGATGAAAAGGTGCTCAACATCCTTAGTCGTCAAGGAATGGCAAATTAAACCACAGTGAAATATTCACTATTTCTCACTCATTAGAATGGCTCAAAACAACAAAAACTGACAACATCAAATGTTGGCAAAAATGTGGAGCAACTAGAACTCTCATACATTGCTGGGTAAAATGATACAATTTCTTTGGAAAACTGGCAGTTTCTTAAATATGTACCTATCAGCAATTCTAATTCTAGGTATTTACCTAAGAAAGATGAGAACATATGTCTACAAGAAGACGTATGCAAAATTGTTCATAGCAGCTTTATCCATAATAGTCAAAAAATGGGTACGCCCAATTGTCCATCAGTATCCATGGGGAACTGGATTTAAAATGTGGTATATCCATACAATTGAATAGGACTCAGCAATAAGGAAAGGATGAGTTACCCTGTACATGCAGCAATATGGATGGATGTCAAAAACCATTCTTTGAGCAAAAGAAGCCATACACAAAAGAGTAGAAAATTTCAGAAAAGGCAAAACTAACCCATGGTGAGAGAAGTCAGAACAGTGGTTGCCTGTGGGGGTGATGACTGACGGGAGTAAACATAAGAGAACTTCTTGGCAGGATGGAAATATTCTACATCTTGAGTGAGGCGTTGGTTACACAGGTATATTCCTTTGTCAAAATTCATTCATTTATACTCTTAAGACCTGCACATTTCTTTGTATGTAAATTTTACCTTAAAAACACATACATACAACTTTTCCCTTATCCAATTCACAGCCCCCCCCACCTCACCCCTACCCCTGCCCAAGAAGAGAGTGGAGTCTTTTCTTTCCTTTTCTCTCCTTTTTCTCCCCTCTCACTCTGCTGCTGCTTCTGGGTTTTCCTGTTCATCCAGTGTATTGGGAACAGGGCAGGAGAGCAGGAGAGGAAGGGACACCAGTGAAGCTTCCAGAAAGTCAGATGCTGCTTACTGGGCATGTGGGGCAAACGGTGGAACTAGCTTTGCACATCTTGGTTACTTAATCATTTCTCAGTTTGCCAAGGTGCAGGGTTCCATTTGCAATCGGGGAGAATTTGCCCAAATTATCATCGTCTACCACAATCATCCAACACTTCAAAAACCATAAAATGGCAGCCATTGCTCCAAGGGAAGTCGTGATGGTAGAAATGGCCAACCAGTCTCTCAGTCTCTCCGCTACCCTGAAGGGCGTGTCCATTCACATCAGCCATTTCAGTTTTAAACGTCTATGCGCGATAGTTTCATAGCTTAGCGTCTGGGAGAAAGGGAGAGAGAAGAAAGCATGGAACAGAAAGGGGGAGGACGGCAGGTCCCCAAAGGAGAGCCTCAGCAGAAGGTCCAGGGTAATAAAGTGGAACTGCTCCTCCATCAAAGTCTCGGGGCTGCGGCTCCCCCGTCCTTCTTTTGGAGCCAGCTGGGGAATCAGTCCACAGGAGGGAACCTTCTTGCAACAGCTTCATTAGAAAACGCAGCTCCATTTTCCTCCCAAGTCTCCCCCCTCCCTCTTCCCCTGCCCAGGCTGGCACATGCCCAGCTCCCAACAGCCCTTCTGACCCCACCCAGCACCCAGCCTTGCGGCTCCAGCCACCCTTCCCCTAGGACGTGTCTCCAGCCCATCTGCCTCCGTGTCAACTCCAAAGAGTCAAAGTCGCAGTAACGATGATTCAACAAGACGAGCTCATAACATCCATTACCCTCACTGAGCACATTGTTTAGCGTTAAACCCCTTCTGTCTGTCAGAAGGGATTGTAGCAGCAGTCATGTGAGCAGAATGGTAAAGGCCATGCCGGCATCGTCCAAGAACTCGGGTGACGTCCAGTGAGAGCAACTGCTGCTCGGGAGACAAATGCCGAACGTCTCCGACAAAGGATACAAAAAGCAACGTCCTTTTCTCCCACTCACACACAAAAATTAAGTGATGTTTGAATCTTGAATTTAGCCTTCTTTTTGATAGTTCTTTGTCATTGTTGTGACATTGCTTGTACAGTGTCATTTTCTGGTGGTTGCTGGATCATCGGATTATCCAGTGGTGGCTGGAATTCAGATCCCAAGCAGGAGGTGCTGACAGTGAGGCCACCGTCATCTTCCCGGTCCCTACCCATTAGACCTCTGCTTAAACTCAAAGACTAAGTCCTCACCAAAAACCAGGGAGAATGGACTCCACCGTGCAGGGTAGCTGGGCGGACTGGGTAAGACTGGGGTCACAGTGCCACCCCATCACATGAGGTCCACGGGCAGCCTGACCCCTCCCTTGTCCTGCCTTCAGTGCCGGGTCAGTGAGTCTGGCCAGGAGCTCCCGTGGAGTGCTAAGGGAGGAAACACTTCTCTCTGCCTTGAAAGGAGCATGGGGCGTATTTTCTACTTATTAAATGAATGGATGAATGAAGTTCAGCAATGACCTATGGAAAACGCCTAGAACAGTGCCTGGCTCATAGTAGGTGCTGGACAAACAATACCAGTGGAAGGGGCAGCCGGTGGGTGGTGCGACGGAGAGGTTGGAAGCCACGCGGCACAGTCAAGGCCTTTGCTTTGCCATTTCCTGGCTGTATGACCTTATGCCAGTTGTTGGTCTTCTTTTAGGCCTCAGTTTCCCCAACTATAAACTCCACCTACAATGTGGAGTTGTTGCAAGGTCTAAAGATAACAATAATATTTGTTAAAAAAAAAAGACCAAGTACTGGAGAATCCAAAAGACCTTCCAGCCCAGACCCAGGAGACAGTGAAGTACCAGTTTGAGGGCTCTGCATAAATAGGGTGAACAGGAGGACGGAGAAAACCTGGAGAAGGGCGTCTGGGTGGGGTGCACAGGGAGCATGGAAGCTTGGCAGGCAGGTGGGCACAGGTAGGAGCAGGTGGGTAAAGGGAGAGACGAACGTTGGGAAGCCCAGGCTGAGACCTTCAGACCCCCACCCCTGGCACAGACTCAGAGGTGCTCAGGAAGATGCTGGAGGGTGGATGGGAGCGGTGTGGGGGTGGGCCCAAGTCCTACTTCCCCCTTTAGAAATGAATTAAAATGACATTGATTCAACAGCCCTTGATGGGCTCATCTCTATTAACTCCTGCCTTTGGCTGAAGTTACTCTTCTTTGTGCTGTCAACCTTGGGCCCCGCAGCAGCCTGTCACCACAGTGATTATCGAAGACGGGGATGAGGGATCTGGGGGTGTGTTTGTCCAAGTTGCTTCATATCAGAGGCTGTTGAGACGACACGGTGTCTCCTTAATCCCTGTGAGACAGAGACAAAGTCGTTCTGACATCTTCAGATGGGAATTCTACCCTTGGTTCCCAACAGTGACTGCTCTACACTGACCCCGGGCCTTCCTGACTTTTGCCTGTGATCAAGATCGCAGGAAACCGGCTCACAAAGTCTCACCTAGAAGTTTATAAAGGACTCAGCCAAGGCTAGGTTCCCCTGCACAGGCCTGCAAAGACTGGGCCATTTCTCCTTGGATTGAGGACACCGACACATACAAATTACTGAAATGATGAACAGTGTTTTAAGGATGGGCCTGGGTCCTGGGGTCCGGTCTGGGATTCCCCAAGACTGTTATCCATTTTCCTGCTTGTCACTGGTGTCTCCTACCCATCCTGGCCTTCTTCTCTACTCACCTTCTCGTGGGCCTGGCCATACACACTTTCCAAGACCACTGCTTACGCCTAAACCAACCAATGGGAAGCTCGAGAGTATTCTAGGAACCCAGAAAGCTAAGGAGACATTCTTAACATCCATGAGCTGTTGCTGGGGTTGCCGGGGGATGGTTTTGTTACTAATAACCTCTCGTTGTTCTTATGTCGAGCTATAACTCAACTCATTCTGGAATATTTGAAAATACAGGCAGGCAAAAAGAAAATAGAAGCCCCTAACATCCCACTATCCAGAGATAAACACACATTGCCCTATAAATTCCTAGGCTTTCTTTCTATGCACCTAGATATGTTTGTGCTTTTTCAAAATAGGACCGTACAGTGCTGTTTTGCAACCTGGTCTTTTCACAGATCCACTGTAAATATCTTTCCGTGCCATTAAATAGGCTCTCGCACCTTCGTTTTCAATGACTGCCAGTGTGTGCCGGCAAGACGTGCCCCAGTAGGCTTGTTGTGTTGTTTCCTTCTCACGCCTGTGGTCCTGCAACTCCAACCATTGCCCACTAAGAAAGTGCCACGGTTTAGCCAATTAGAAGCTCTTCATTAAAAATGAAAAGGGCATCCGCAGCCCTCCAGAGGGTGGGCCAGCGTCCTCATTCTTCTGAAAGGTGTCCGTGTTGCAAATAGCAACCTGGCCATTAGCCAGTTAGGCTGTGCGCGTGGAAAAGAGGACCGGCTGTATTTCCCTGTGGACTTCTTTACAGAGGCTGAGCTGCTTACAAAAAAGAGAAAGAAAGAAAGTAGAAGAAGATGTTTTGTAATTGTTTGCAAGCGCACACAAGCTCAGTGGCAAAATGAGACGGAACCCTTGATTTCTAACCTCCTGCTGCACTGTTCAAAATTCCTCCCAGAGAGGCAAGTGGGAAGCAAAGTGAAGCACTCTGATTGTAAAATTTGCATTCTCTCTTAGCTGGTTATTGTCCCAAAGGACATTTCACATCAAACTGTACTTGTTTGTAAAGATCTTTCACCCAAGACAGACTACTTCTCAAGATACTGCTGATATATAGGCTAGAGAAATACAAAGAAAGAATTAAAAATACTGACAGCCCCCAGGTAAAAATATAAATGGATTTAAGGACAGCTGCTGTCAGCTCAGAAACCCTCAATGGATGAACTGGTTCAGAGCCCCAGTTAGGTAAATAATCAGAGAAACAACAGCAACAGGGAGGAAAGCTGAACGATGTTAATTAAGGAAATGCGTTTGTTCAGCATACTTTTAGGCAACACCAGTAGTGGCCAGGCACTGAGAGATACTCAGAGGTGGATAAACCCCCATTTCCACGCTCAGGGAGCCAACGGTCTCAGACAGGAGTCAAAGGTGCCAACAAACATTTGTAATATACAGTGACAAACGTTGCACACAGGCACATATGTACAAGGCATGTGACAACAGAGGTGTGACCCCTCTGCCTGGTGGCACTGGGGAGGCTTCCAAGAGGAAGGAAAGATAGGAATGTCGAGGCTATCGTGTGAGACAGGGCGTCCCAGGAAGGGGCACACCCAAGGCATGGGGGCATGAAATAGCAAGTGTGTTCTAAGAACCACACCTGGTCAGGTAGGATTGAAGCATGGCGGTGGGGCCTCAGGAGGTGAAACTGGTGGGGCCCACGGGAGCTGGATCACGCTGCGTCCTGTGTCCTGGGGAAAGGGACGATCCAGCAGGAGTAGATTGCTGGGAGGGAGGAGGGCAGACACCGGAGGGCGCATGAGGACCACGCTCAGCGTCAGGAGTGGCTACCCACTCAACAGCAAGGGATGCGGAGCTGGCCTTCCATGCTGAACAGTCTCAGCCGAAGGGCCCTGAGGCCCAGCCAGCCTCGGGAACGGTGCTGCCTCCAACAGGGCTCCGCGGCCACGTGGAAAAGAGGGGCAGACGACAGCTGGATTCTGGGGAAGACTTGGCCATTTGAGTAGGGGTTGGCCATCGTCCCCTCCACTCCAGGGGACTGAGGGTGTGGATGAGAAAGTGACTGCACCGCTGCCCGGGGGTGAGGAGGAACGAAGTCAGGAGGGGCTGAGAGAGATGAGGGGCCAAGGACTCAGGTCTCCATGGAGCAGAGATGACCGGTAACCAACAGGTGTGGGCGAGCTCGAGGGGACGGAGGCTGTGGTCTGAAGTCAGACTCCAAAGCTGATGGCAGTGACGAGGGAGTGACCAGGGAGGAACAAGGCAAGGCTTGCCTCCCCCTCTCACAAAGCTGAGCGGTTTCCAGGAGAGGTACCTGCAGCTGGAAACAGCCTGACCCTCTAAGGGGCTCTCTCTAGAACTGTGCCTGCCAGACCCTTAACCTCCGGGCATGACAAAGCGCCCGGATCACCATTGCCTGGAGCACTACCATTGGGACCACATCACCTTCCGGAGGAGCACCGAGCAGTTACAATTTTGTCATAAGTTACAACTCTGCACATGGATTCTCACGGCAGGTCGCTGGCTGTTTCCACCATTTGGTAACCAGTGGAGCTTGTGGCCTCAGTGTTTGCCATAATTCATTCTTAACTCAGTTTTTTTCTTTTTCTAATATTTATTGAGGTTTTCTTTTTAAGAGGTACACAGTTTCAGGGTACATGTGATAATTTAACACACTGATATAATTTGTAAACATAAAATCAGTGTACTTGGGATATCCATCACTTTAAACATTTGCATGATTCTAGCTATTTTGGAATGTACAAGGGGTTACTGTAAACTACAGTCGCCCTACTGATCTAACACTAGGTCTTATTTCTTCTATCAGCCCCTGTATTTGTGCCTATTAATCACCTTCTCTTCGATCCCCCTCCCTCTGGTAACCACCCGTCTATCTTCATGAGATGCCCATTTTTAGCTCCCACATGAGAAGGTGCCAACTCAGTTTGTAGCCCTGACGCGGCAGACCCGGACTCATGTGCTTTCACTCGGGGTCACCCTCGACCTTTTAGGGAGCCAACTCGCCCGATAAACGCCAGCCACTGCGCAGCGTGTCAGCCGTCGAGGGTGCGGGATGCGGGGTCCAGGTTGTCCCCAGGCGCGTGGTGACCCTCGGCCTCCCCGCAGGTGCGCGCAGGCGCTGCTGGAGCACGGCGCCTCGGTGCAGCTCGCGGGCGGCGCGGGCCGGGACACGCCGCTGCACGTGGCGGCGCAGCGTGGCCTGGACGAGCACGCGCGCCTCTACCTGGGCCACGGAGCGCGCGTGGACGCGAGGAACGGCCGCGGCGAGACGGCCCTGAGCGCGGCGTGCGGCGCGGCCCTGCGGCCCGACGAGCACGCGCGCTGCCTGCGCCTGTGCGCGCTGCTGCTGCGGCGGGGCGCGGCGGCGGACGCGCGCGACGAGGACGAGCGCAGCCCGCTGCACAAGGCCTGCGGCCACGCGCGGCACGGCCTGGCGCGCCTCCTGCTGCGGCACGGCGCCGACGCGAGCGCGCTCGACTACGGGGGCGCCTCGCCGCTGGCCCGCGTGCTGCAGACGGCCGCCTGCGCGCCCGAGGACGCGCCGCAGCGCACCGTGCAGGCGCTGCTCAACCACGGCTCCCCCACCGTGTGGCCCGACGCCTTCGCCAAGGTAAGGCGGGACCCCGAGGGCTGGCATGCGCCACGGGTGGCCGAGGAGCGCCCGGGAGCTTGGCAGCGCAGCGACCCTGCCTGTGGGAGCCCGGTGCATGCTGCTCCCAGACTGTAAAGGGCCCAGGCGCCCCCTTTGCACCTGTTAAAGTGCAAATTCGGATCCAGCGGGTCGGGTGGGAGATTCTGCATTCCTAACAAGCTCCTGGGTGAGGCCCAGGCTACTGCCCTGGGAGCCCACTTTGAGGAGCAGGGCCCTAGAAGCCTTCTGGTTAGAGTCGCTAGAAAATTAAGACGTTGGATGTCAGTGAGCATACCAGAATATATCCTTTCAAAGTAGTCACCTGGGGACGCCAAGCACTTGATTTCGCTGACGCTGTCATGACCTAAAACATTTTGGCAGCTCATCTTTTGGCGTAATTTTCAGAACGATGAAAATCAGTCTCTTGTCGCATCTGGCATTTGATCTGAAACAAAATTACCCAATCTGATCATCCACCCTATTAATGATAATACTTTGTACTTTTGCAAATTTCTCTCATTCAGTCCTCGCCACATTGCTGCAGAATTCGCCCGCAAATGTTCTTACTCTACCTGGGTTTCAACCAGGTGAAGTGCCCTGTCCAGGTCTCCATTGTGTTGGGACCTCTCCCCCGTTCTGCTGGCTTGCCCTTGCAGACTTGACTCTGAGCAACTTGTCACTTTTCCACCTGTCAGATCTACCCGGAAATAATTATGATGAAGAAAAAATTTTCTGATTAGAGAAAATACCCAAAAGACTGAAAATGTTTGCAGAAGAAAAGTTCCCAAACTATTGGTTGGAATAAGAGACTGTCCTCCCAGAAAGACCTCAGTGAATGGAAGTCATCCCATTTGGTGTAAAATTTGGGTGTGTTTAATTTTAAAATTATCCCCATCAACCAAGATTCACCTGTCATAGGCAAGGACATGTTTTGAACAAATAGCTGAAAAGCTAATATTCAAAAGGACAATATTCTAGACGGTCTGAAAGAATGAGATTCACACATTTCTCTCAAATGCTAACTTTTCACGTTAGATGCATTCAGAGTAAAGGTTAGGCAAACACCGAAAATCCACTGAGACAACTCCCCAAGTGTCTCCTTACTTGACAAACACGATGACACTTTTCTGATGCTCTGTCACCCTGTCTTTGAGTAATTCTGTAGTGGCGCTCTACGAATGCAGTCATTTCAATATGGTGCCTCTTCGAAGGGGAGAAATGCCAGTATTTTTACATTCTGTAACACTTACCTTTTATGTTCGTAATTTACGTTTTAATGTTTCTCATTATTAGCCGGCTTCCTTCATCAACCTATAACATGGAAATAAGACTCACCCACTGCCCTCCAATTCACATAGTGTCTGCATTAAACCAAAACGCATGCTTCATCCCTCGTCATGAAACTACATAAAGCGTGAAGAGAAGGCTGGTACGGTGGCTCATGTCTGTAATTCCAGTACTTCGGAAGGCCAAGGTGGGAGAATCGCTTGAGGCCAGGAGTTTGAGAACAGCCAGGGCAACAAAACAAGACCCTGTCTCTAAATTTTTTTTTTTTTAATTAGCCAGGGGTGGTGTTGCATGCCTGTAATCCTAGCTCTTTGGGAGCCTGAGGTTCGAGGATCACTTGAGCCCAGGAGTTCAAGGTTACAGTGAGCTATGATCGTGCTACTGCACTCCAGCCCGGGCAACAGAGCAAGACCCTGTGTCTTAAGGGAAAAAAAAA
>NW_012148563.1:1982870-2031108 GCF_000956105.1 Propithecus coquereli | reverse complement strand
ATATTTCAGTAGTGGCTAGAAATAATCCTTAGTTAGCCTCGATACCATTTCAGTTTGAGTGATCTTTGCCCAAGTTTTCAAGTCCCAGGGGTAGCCCCACAGGCATCATTTCTGGGAACAAAACCTGTAACTCCTGAACTCGTGTCTCCATGGCTGTGGGAACTACCCTGCCGTGCCCTGGAGATGCGGTGCCTCCCTTCTGGGTCTTCGGGGCCCCTGTTCTGGGATCCCCAATACTGTGTCGGCCGCACAGGAATGGGATGCAGTCGGTGGTGCAGCTCATCCTCTGTTCAGATTGGGGGTAGGTTTGGGTTTGGGGGGCATTTTGTTATATAGGGATTAGGGGGGTGGGTTGCCAAGAGCCCAGGAGAAGCTTTTATCAATGAACCTCCAGTCAGTTCCGCACTATTGTGGAAAGAATTGGAGTTTCCTTGAAAAATCTTAATTCCTTGAGGCTTTCACCAAAAAGCACTGCCCACCATTGCCTCCCCTGCACACGCGCAGTGTCCGCCTGTGCAGACTTTCAGCCCGTGTTCCTCGAGTGAAAGAAAGGGATTCCTCAAGTCCAGGCCGGGCCCGCCTTCAACCTTCGGAAGGGAGGACTCGACCTCGGTGCGCTGAGATCCCCCAGCCCTCCAGGGGGCGCCCCCGCCCGCGGGAGCAGACGGCGGGTGGGGACACGCCAGGGCCGCTCGGCGGAGGCGGCGGTGCCGGCGCGGTGCCTGCCTGGCCCGGCGAACCCAGGGAGCGCGCCCTGGACGCCGGGACAGCGCAGCGCCCTCCTCGCCCGGCCCCTGCGCTGGCCCCCGGGGGGCTCTGACCTCCGTGCGACTCACAGGGAGAGACCAGCGCGGGCCACCCGCGATGTCGCGGAGCGCGCCGCCCGTGGGCAGCAGCCGTGCCTCGCACAGATGCGAAGAGACGCCCGTGGGGCGCAGGATCACTGAGGCAAAGGCCTCACCGCGAGCTTGGGCATAAGTCACGGTCCCCGCGGCCGGCGGACAGGCAGCGTCCATGCGAGCCGCGCGGCGCTCTGCCGCGGAAATCCCAGGGCGTCAGGGTCGGGACGCCGCGTGGTGACTGTGCCCGACCGAGCGGGCACTGGGGGCAGAGACGCGGCCGAGGACAGGCGCGGCAGCAGCTGCAGCCAGTGCGGGATTCTGGAGGTGTCCGGACCTGGGGGGCCGCGCCTGGGGGGAGCGGGCGGAGGGCGCTTGTTTGGCACGTGCCACAAATGGACTTTGTGGGCTGGATGCTTGATCTGGAATAAAGGGCTTCGCTCAGGTTTCTCCTGCCCCTTCCGTACCTGGAAGACAATTCGGGCAGCAGTAAGGAAGCACCACTTTGCTTATCCCACCTCTCTGAAGAGCGCATGTCCGGAAATGCTGGAGCACCGCAGAGTGTGCCAGGGCACTGCAGTCCAGCCCCCACTCCAAGATGGGACATGACCTCCTCAGTCGCAGGGCTAGAAGGTAGTGGCACCAGGATGGGACTCACACCACTACCCTCCCCTGCCTCCTCATTTGGGAACCTCCTCCACGCGCCGCTTGGTTTCAGTGGCCGGCTTTGTTTGTCCCCTGATATCCCCTGACCCCCTTCCATGAGCACTTTTCATGTGCAGTCTGTGAAAGTGACACATGCCAGCCCCTCCCACCTTGTCCTTGTTTTGCAATATTTCCCAAAGGCACTTCTGTTACCGCCGGAGCAGAGGTCAGGGCAAGCGGTGGACATGTACCTGCAGGTGGTCGTAAATAATTCAAATTCAGACTTGCCCATGAGTTGGGGAAGTGCAGGGACAACACCAGCCATGACAGTTTCCCCCAACCACGTAGGTGTTGGCTGACTTCCCTAGACATCCCTTAAGTGCTTATTTATTCATTCCGAAAACATTCCTTGGGACCTCCTGTCCGTGGCACTGAGATTGCAGTGAGGAACAGGAGCGTTCGTAGAGCAGCCGCCTGTCACATGGGAGGGGCAGGCACACACACCAATGTGAAGTTGCCTGGTGAGAAGCCCTGCAAAGCCCAGGCTCACCTCACCCGGAAAGTGCCAAATGGGGGGTTTTACCTGCTGGGGGGGTGGTTGGAGATTCCCCCGTGTGTGTCATGAGTGAGCCCCAACCTGAAGGTTGAAGCGGGGGGATAAACATTCCAGACAGGAGGATCAGGGTGGGCAAATGTCCTAGGGCAGAACAAGCACCGCAGTGTGTGTGGTCGGAAAAATGACCTGATCACCAGAGAGGAAGCAGCAAGAAGAGCCAGCTGAGACTGGACGGCAAGGGCCGTGCCAAGGGGTCGGGCCTTTGCACTGGGAACGGTGGGGACCTGTTACATCATTTTAAGGGAAGGAGATGACATAATCAAATGAGCGTTTTGAAATGATTTGTCTGCTCAAGGGTAGAGAAAACTCCAGAGTGGGAGGCTGATGGGAAACCGCAGGCTGTTGTGGCAGTCCAGGTGAGGGGTGCAGACAGCTCGAACAGGGGCATGAAGGTTGCTGGCAAGAATGACAGATTCTAGAAACATCTGCAAGTCTCTGGTTTTGCCTCGCCTTCTGGGCATTAACCATGCTGAAAATAGGGACCTAAAATTTTCATTTTTTTTTCTTTTTACCTAATTCCAGAATTAGGTAAAGTGACTTCACACATTTATCCCAGTTTCACCGGATTTTTAGTGGCGGAATCCTGGGATAGCAGTAGTCAAAACCCAGGGCCCCATTTGCTGTCTTCACAGAGCGGTGTGCGAACCCAGTCCCCAGCGGGAGGAGGAGATGAGAGCTCATAAACAGCGCGCCTCTGTTTTTCTTGCTCTTGTTTTATTTCTCCATCTACATATAAAGCAATGTGCCTGTGTGATTTTTCCCCTTAATTTTCTTTCTGCCGCCTCATTAGCTGAAGAGAGTGTGCGTGGACACTAATGACATCAGCATGTCAGAGTAATGTGGCAGCCGCTTCTCAGCAGACAGCAAGGAGGCAGCGGAGATTTTTAAACTGTGTTGGCGTAAAAATAATGAAGGCGGCCAGCTGCCTGGCAGACGTGAGGGGCACAGTGCAGAGGGATTGGGAGGGGCAGGGAGCCCCAGAGAGGTGGAACAGAGGAGAGACAGAAAATGAATTCCCAGAGACAGGCAATAAGACTTTGTCACAGTCTGTGACCCGGGGGGAGGGGCGGGGGAGGAGGCGGTGCTCTTGCTCTGAGGGAGGGCAGCTCTTCCAGGGGTGAGGGACCTCTGTGTTGTGCAGTCACTGGGAGCCATTTAACATTTTGCAGAGAAGTGCAGAGCCGGTCGGAGGGTCGCTGGAGGGTCAGGGCTAGCAAGGCCTGAGGAAGCAGGAATTGCCTAGGGTACCGTATAAATGCAACCAGACTCCTTCCAGAGGGGCGCGGTGTGAGCTGTTCTTAATGGCGTGATTTTCTCCCAGCACATGAGGGAGATGATTGAAATCAGAGACTGCCGTGCAGGAGGAAACGGCGTGTTAGTGGGGCTTGCGTAAGCCAGAAATACCGAGCTCAAGAGCTCGTTGAAGGGTAGTGAGGGGACAGGGTTGGCGAGGCCGGGCTGGGAGGACACATGGTTGACTCTGCCAGCCTGGACCTGCCCACTGGGCGCTCCCTCTGCAGCTTGGCCTCTCCTTCCCCAAGGCCTGCTTAAGCCTGACCTGGTGACAGTAATGAATTGGGAAACAAACAAACAAATTTGGGGTGGGAGGAGGCTAGATAATTCTTAAAATGTCAATGTGATGCCCAGTTTAAAAAGAGCTCCTGTTCTCTTAAAAATATCTATGAAGACGTGGACAAGAGGAAGGAAGAGAAAGGAAACACGGCAACAACAAGGTAACCCCGTGTCTAAGTCTAGGAAGGCCCAGTGTCCCCCTGCGGCACTGCTGTAAGCTTTCGGCAATCAGGCAGACGTTACCCGAAGAGGGGCCGGGCAGTGGGGGCTGCTTGTGGACATGCATTCGAGGAGATGGAGTGAAGGGCAGAGGTGGAAACTGGAGGCCCCCGCTAACTGTGCCAGGAAGACAGTGGCAGGAGGAGGCCTCCAGGCCAGAACTAGGTCCAGCAGGGGAACCCTCCGGCTGGGAATGGAGCTGGGCCCAACCCTCGTCCCCTTCTGTCCACTCTGCCTCTCCGGTCTTCCGAGTGGACGGAGAACAGGACCACAGACGTCCCCTGTGTTGATAAACTTCGTGTCTGGTTCTCGCCTTAATCAAAGATGAATAAACAGAAAGGTTAATAGATCCACAGTGAAAAGGGACAAAAAAAGCAAAATGGGACAGTGTCCAAAAATAGAGAGGAAACCCAAATCTCTCCTCATGCAATCCAGAAGAATATCTCAGAAATCAAGTGCATAGAAGTGCAAGAAGACATAGCCCCTGTGATCCATAAAAACAACACGTTAAGACGAAAAGTCAATAGAATAACAGGAAGAGGAAGATGGAGGAGACAGAGTTATACCAAGAAAGTAAAAGCAGCCATAGGTTAAATTGTACGTTAAAAGAAGGAAAAAGCAGAATTGATTGATAGGTAAAGAATTAAATTGATGACGTGCATTAGGGCACTGACAGTTTGCCTTTGTGCCCGCAGATCCTTCCCTGCTTCCTGCGTTCTGTTCTGCATCCTGGGGGTCCGGGGAGAGAGCCGGCCCCTTCAAGCCGACCTCAGACTCCCTTATCAGTGGGGCTTCTGGCTGGGTTCAGCCAATGGCAGACACCATGGGAAATTGGAGTGTGGAGGAAAAAAGAAGCCTCCTCTTTCTCTGCCTTGTGTAGCACCTATTTCTCCTCCGTGACCCCCACACCCACCAGATAGCTCCTTCCCTCATGGCCCCGGCCCCCACTGGGCAGCCCCTGCCTTGACTTGGTTCCACCTCCATGGGGTGGCCATGGTCTCTGGACTGTGATAAGACCACCTCATCCCTTTGTCCCACCAGCTCTAAGAGTGACAGCTTTCTGTTTGGCTGATCTCTGGGCTACCTCACCTTCCCTTTGTGGACATCTCAGCTATTCAATTACCTGTATAATCAATTCCATGTGTTAATTGTCTCTGGTTGAAATACCTAGAGTGATGTCTTTTACCTGATTGGACTCTGACTGGTACAGATGGTTTTGGCCACAAGCGGCAGAAAACCCAATTCAAACAGTTTTAAAGAAGGAAAGTTATCTTGTTATCTCATATAACAAGAAGTACAGAAGTAGCAGCCTTCAGGATTGGTTGTTTTAGTGTCTCCATGATGTCATCAGATGGGATGGCTTCCAGCAGCAATTGGGCCAGCTAGTTTCCTTTTCATATCCAGTTTTCTAGAAGCTTTGAGGGAGTGTCCCCAGTTGGTTTAAACTTGCCCTTCCCTGCACCAATAACTAGCAAGAGGAATGGAATTACCATGATTGGATTAAACTAATCATCTGGATTGTTGAGAAGTCAACCTCAATGTTCACTATAAAGAAGGACTAATGTTAAAAGGTCTTCTTAAGTGCAAAAGAAGAGAACAAAATCAAGAAACTAAAAGAGAAAGTGATGGTCATGAAGGACAGGGAGTAGAAAGCCAACCCACAGATAAGTGTTGTGACTGCAGAAGAGCCTGGAACAAATGAATCAGAAATAATAACCAAAGACATAATAGAAGAAAACTTAGCTGCACTTAAGTCTTAACTTTTAGTTAGAAGTTGAATGGGTGTTCTCTGCAAATCAATGACAGGAGACACATACCTATATATACATTCTAGCAAAAATGTTCTAAAGAGATATGGAAAAATCTTGCAGAGTATTTAAGCAGAAAACAGGCTATTCATAAAGGAATAAAAATAAGGCTGGACTGATTTCTCTGCTGCAATATTAGCATAAAATACAATGAAATATCACCTGTGGATTTTGAAAGGAAAAGTTTGAACACTAGAATTTTATACTCAGCTAAAACAGTTTCATTGTGATAACAAAAGAAAGACCCTTTTAGATATCAAGGGCTCAGAAAATGTGCCTTTTTTTTTTTATTGGAAACAGGGTCTTGTTCTGTCGCCCAGGCTGAAGTGCAGTGGTGCAATCATATTTCACTGCAGCCTTGAACCTCTGGGTTCAAGGGATCCTCCCACCTCAGCCTCCTGAGTAGCCGAGACTACAGGAACATGCCACCATGCCCAAACATGCCTTTCTAATGCATTTTTTTTTTAAAGGGAAAAAACATACTTGTGTTAAATTACTTATTCAACAACTATTGAGTGCCCGTCATGGACCAGCACCTTATAGGCCCTTGGGATACATGGGTGAACTGATCAGAGGAAAAACAGTATTCCTGCCCACATGGAGCTTACATTCTAATGGGGAAGACAGACATTAAACGTGGTGCATAATAATACCTTGCATAGCTCGGATAGCTCTGAGCTATTTTTCTTTCCTCAGGACACAGAGGGAATGAGTTCTGAGTTCGGACTCCTCCCCCACCCTGCTGCCACCACGTGATTCCTACCCATCACCCGCACTAGGTAGTGATGTGTCCACGCTGCTGTCAAGACTGGGGCCAACACTCAGGAATTGCGCCCACAGCACCTTTGCTCCTGGAGTTTCCCACCAAAAATCTACGTAGGTACCTAGAGGATTGCTGGATTATCCCCACATCCAGACACTGAATCTGCAGCAGCAACCTGGCCCCTCCATCGGCCCACGTTTCTGGACCACCTGATCATCATCTCACCTGCCTGCAGGGACACAGGCGTGACCCAGAGCAGAGCCCGCCCGGGCCAGCACCTGCAGCACAAACCAGTCCTTCCAGCATCCCTGCACTGACCCCACCCATGGGCCCTGGCTAGCACCTTTCTCTCTTCTGCTTTTTAGTTCCCCACAAACCCTTCTTCACGTGCACACAGTATGCCCAAGGCCACCCCTCCTCCTGAACTCTGATGTCCATGAGTTCAAGACCAGGGCCCTAGACCTGGTGGTTGTAAGAGCAAAGACCAACAAGAAACGTGAAACTGAATCCTCCAACTTGAAAATAAGGAAGGAGATTTTGTTCTCTTCATTTCTTAAAGACTTAACATAGAAAACTTGCATGTGTGAATTTTTTCTTACTCTTTGAAATACATGTAAATCATTTTAATGGCTAATAGGTCGTTGTCTTTTTTTTTTCTTTTTGATTCAGGATTGTCTTTCTCTAGGACTTGGGGATGATGGCAGTGAAATGTAAATCGCCAAGACGACAGTGCCCCGCCCCAGTTTCTACTGGAGAGTGAGAGCTGCCTTCAGCAGGCACCTGGTCCCAGTTGCAGAACTACTTCCCATCGTAAAATGTGGACGGTTGATTTTTCCTTTAAATGTAGCCAATCAGCAGACACAGATGCCCCCCACTTACTGGGTGGATTTAGGATGCACTGTATAAGACAAACAGTGCTGTCGTGCTGTCTACTTGAGGACTAAGTTTGGTGACTTTCCTTCCTGTCTTTGCAGTCTCTTAGCAGATTGCCTGAGACGTGCATCATGTTCTGCTTTAATTGTGTCATAAAATAGGGTTTCTTTCTGTTTCAAAAAAAGTGGAGCATAATAAATAGACCCACAAAGGGATAAGGACTATGGAGAAAGAAGGGGGTGGGAGGCAGTTGCAATTCTAAATAGAGTGGTCAGGTCAGTGACTTTTGAGCAAGACTTGAGAGAGGTGAGGGCGCAGCGGGGCAGGTGTCTAGGGACAGTGGTCCAGCATTGGAGCGGCGGGTCTGTGGCCTACGGCTGGAACGGGCCTGTCCTGGGCTCTGAGCCACAGGGGACCAGCATGGCTGAAGGTGGAACAAGCTAGTGGGACGGTAGAAGGAGATGAAATCAGAGGTGGTAGGAGAGGGAGCGCAGGTCGTGTGCCGTCTCGAAGGACGGTGTGATGACTCTGGCCACTGCAGGGTTCGAGCGGAGGGGTGGCAGAACCCACATGATGTTTTGTAAGGATCCTTCTGGCTGCTGTGTTAGGAAAACACCTGAGCCGGAGAACAGAGTAGAGAGACAAGTCAGGAGGGTGTTGCTGTGATCCATGTGAGGGGTGACGGCGGCGTGGACGAGGCGGGCGACCGGATTGTGGATGTGTTTTGGAGGTAGAGCCAACAGGATTCCTTAACAGATTGGATGTGGGGTGTGAGAGAAGAGGAGTGAAGGAGGGCTGCGGGGCTCTCAGATGAGAGCCTGGAAGGTTGGGTTGCGTCACCTGAGACGGGAGCGTCGTGGGCAGAGCAGCGGGTTGGACTGCGGAGCCAGGGCGTTCGGTGCGCGAAGCGCTGAGCGTGACACACAGCCGAGAGGAGCTGGAGTAAGCAGTCGGACGTTCAAGCCTGGAGGCTGGGAGAGAGATGTGACTGACCTGGAGGTAAACTTTTGAGGGTCAGTGGCCCGTGGGTGGTATTTAAGGCTGGGAAACAGAGAAGATCGCCAGGGAGTGAGAGTAAACAGGGAGAAGAAGAGGAAGAGGGGCTGAATGCAGGGTCATTCCAGCGTCGGGAAGACAGAGAGATAAAGCAGCCAGGAAGCTGAGCAGGATCCACAGTGACGTAAGAGAAGAAATAAGCAGAGCCTCCCTGGGAGCCAGGGGAAGAGGTGGCAGGTGGCAGACGCCAGTAACCGCGTTGGATGCGGCTACATAACAAGTGGGGCAGGGCGGACGTGCCCGCCTGCTGTGGCCACACCACTGGAGCTCTGGGCAAGGCAGGTGGGTGGGTGGGTGTCCTCCAGCTCACAGAGATGACGTTTCAGACGAGCTCAGGAATGGGAGACCCGTCCTAGAATCTCTGAACTCTGCCTCTTCCATGGCTCTCGGTCTGTTTCCATCCCGACTGCCGCCACCTGAGGCGAGGCCACCGTCTCTGCCGTGCATTGTGGAAACATCTTCTTAACTGGCCTCTCTGCACATCCAGCCACGGTGGCATTTCTGAGTTAAAACCGATCCCATCACCTTCCATGCATAACCCTCCAAGTGCTCCCGTGTCCCAAGATAAAAGCCTCCTTACCGTGGCGGATAATGCTCTTCATAATCTGGCCCGCTTCCTCTCCTGCTTCACTTCCCGCCACTCCCTGCGTCACACTCCATGCCCAGCCCACACTGTTTGCTCATCTTCTCCTCCCAAACTGGGCACAGTGTTTTCTCTGCCCACAACACTCGAGTCATAGGAACTCTCTGTGCCTTTTGTCTGCCTGCTGACTCCTCCATAGCCAGGTCCCGGCTTGGACGTCACTTTCTCCAGAAATCTCTCCCCGGCCCACCCACCACCCACCGAAAGTCCAGAGCTGAGTTTAGTGCCATTTCCAACACCTTGCAGTTCCCCCGCCATATGACCGTAGCACCTGTATTATTGTTGTTATTGTTTGGGACCGTAAAGTTCCATGAAGGGGGGGCTTGCCATCATAACGTGCAGACACAACGCAACCCCCAGCTTCCAGTAGGAGCCCAACAAATACCTGCAGAATGAATGGCTCAAAGGACAGGTGGTGAGCATGCAGCCCAGCTACAACAGAGACAACTTCGGTCATTGTAAAGCAGGTTATACAACTAAATGCAGATACCAAAATGATTACTGAAAGAGATGCGTAACATAAAATATGGTCATGTGATAATCATAACCTGGAAGCAAAACTCCAGATGTTAGGAAGGAAGGAGAAGAACTGGTTAAGGGGGAGGTATGAGACAAAGGGCAATGGCATCTCTGGAACACAAAAGATACTGTTTCGATTTTAGAGAGAATTATAGGCTAATATTTTTTATTTTGAAGGTAACCGCCGGTAGAATTTCAAAGAAAATATGTACTAGCAAAATCCAGAAGATGAATGCAAAGAAATTACACAAACCTATATAATAGAACCAGAAAACAAAGAAAACAACAAGAAGCGTAAAAAATAATAAAATGGGATAGAAGGAAGACCAAATAAATTATTTACAACAGTAAATGTAAGTTGCTTAAACTACCTTCTTACCAATACAGAGACTCTCAAACACATTTAAAGCAAAGTAAAAAAAAAAAAAAAAAAAAGGTGAGCAGAAGTAATTCTGGCAAAAACAAACCAAAAAAATGTATTTTTATATCAATATACAAATAGAAGAAGTCCAGGGAAATGCACAAAATGAGGGGAAAAGATTCATTTGATACTGACAAAGGACACAGTCTACAGTGAAGAGATAACCATCAGGAACTTCATGTACCAAAAAATATTATGTTAAAATGGAGAAATTGACTGAAAAAATAATTCTAGGTGATTTTTAATTCATATCTCAGTCTTTCACAGATCAAGTAGGCAAAAAAAGTACAGAAGCTCCAACTCAGAAATGTGACAAATATGTATTGAACTTTAAACAAAATAACAACTTCTTCTAGTACCCACCCAAGAGACATCACTTAGAGCCATATTGCAACACACATGAAAGTTAGTAGTAAAAAGTTGTTCATTTTTAAAAATAACCATTTAAAAATGTTACAGCACACTCCCAAATAACTACTGCATCAATAGTTATTTAATTGCAGACTGTTTAATTAAGACAGTGAGAACTGTGCTTTAAAACTTGCAGCTATGACCACACCTATGTTCAAAGGAAGGAAAATCCATACCATTTTAAAAATTCCTTTTATTATGATACGAGGGAAAAAAATGTTACTAAGTTAACTGAGCAATCAATCCAAGAAGTTGGAAAGAGAAACAGAACATACTTAAGGAGATGGGAGAAAGGAATTAATAATGATAAAGGCAAAAAGTAATGTGTTAGAATATTTTAAAAGGGAACTGATCAACAAAATCCAATAATGGATTTCTTGAAAAAATAAAATAGACAAATCTCAAGCAAGACTAAACAAGAAAAAAACATTGAAAATACAATTACGGTGCATTTCGAATGAGAAAAGTGTGCTTATTCATAGATATAGTGGAGATATCTCCCTTCCAGATTTACTCTGTACCTGCGTGGACCTCATTCTACAAGCTCCTGGGCCTCTGCCTTCCAGCTGGGTTTAGCCAGTCTGGTGTCCCTGAAGTAGGAGGGAGGAAAGGAGAGTGAGGTCAGAGGATTTATTCTCTTGGCACTCTCTGCTTCAGGCTAGCTGTGTGTCCCCAAGCAGGGGTTGCTGCATCTGGTACGACAGCCCACCTGACTCACGCTTCAGGCCCAGCGGTGGTGACGGCTCTGCCACCAGCTTACCATTACTGCCCTGACCCTTGTCGGTTCCCCTGCACACACACCTGGTTAAATAGGCCCTGTATCAGTAAACACTTCTGGAATAATCCTATGTTGAACTTAATATCCATTTCCTATTGGATCCTTATTGATACATATGCAATGCTAAATTTCTTTAAAATGAAGATTGTTTTCCAGGAAAATGTAGATTAACAAAATTGATTCAAGAAGAAATCAAAACAATATGCCAATAACCATAAAAGAAATTGAAAATGTTAAATTATTACCTACAACTAAATGCCAGGCTTAGACAATGTCAAATGCAAGATCTATTGTGCCTTCTCAATTCCAATAATTATCTACTTTTTAAAATCTTCCCTGGTATTAGGCAGGTGCAGTGGCACATGCCTGAAGTCCTGGCTACCCAGGAGGCTGAGGCCGGAGGATCACTGGAGCCCACAAATTTGAGATGACAGTGAGCTATGATGATCACGCCTGTGACTTAGCCACTGCACTCCAGCCTGGGCAACATAGCCAGACCCCTTCTCTAAAAAAAAAAAAAAATCAATCTTCCCAAGTATTAAAAAAACCAGAAATTTTCTCAGATAGTTTTACTAAGTTAACATAAAGTGATATTAAAACCTGACAAAAGTAGCTCAAAAAAATAAAACTATAAGCCAAGTTGAGTTATTAAAAAAGATGCAAAAATCTCAGCAAATTGAATCTGGCATTATATTATATATAATAATTATATAGCATTTGCATGGTATATATAATATATCTATCATATATAATATAATTATATTTTATATTTTTAAAATTTATAATATGTAAGTTATATACAGAAGAATAGCCAAATAGAGTCTGTTTTATGAAGGCAAAAATGGGTCAATATTGGAAAATCTTTTTGTATCAACTTGGTTAGAAAAAGGCAAAAAATAAAATCAAATCCTAAACTTTGTAGCAACCTAGGAATTAAAGGATATTTCTTTGACATAGAACAGAGTATCTAGCTGAAACTATTAATAATATCCAAGATTATGGTTATGGCAAAACATTAGAGACAATCCTACTAAAATTAGGAATGAGATGATTGTGCTTGCTATTAATGTTGTTATTTAACATTGAACTTAAAAGCTCCAATGTAATAAGATAAGAAATATGAAAATTGAGGAGAAAAAAATAGCATTAATTGCAAAATTATTATCTACCTGAAAAATAAATTTAACAAATAAAGTATACTTATAAATCAGTGAAAAAAATGAACACACTAATAGAAAAATAAGCAAAAGATATAATTTAGCAGTTCACAAAGGAAGAAAAACAATGGTCAACCAAAACAAAAGTAAATATTCTATACTGTACCCATCAAATTCAAATAATTAGTGAGATAATTTGGGTGGGGAGAGAGAGGCACTCTCATACTCAGTTATTCAAAAAGTATGCCAATTTATGCACATATAATTAGGCAGTATGTTTTAAAAGCTTTAAAATGTACATAATCTTTGACCTTGTGACTCTATTTGCAGGAATTCAAGTAGATATTTAAATAAGAATGGCTGGGGGCAGAGGGAGCTAGGATTGTGTTCAAGGATGTCCATTGTTATCATATCAAAAAATACTAAGGCAACTTACAGTAGTTAATTCATTGAACACGTTATGATACCTTCATAAAATAAAATATAGCTACAAAAATGATCTTGAAATGCTCATTTTTTAATTGTTCCCAATCTATTTTGAGTGGAAAAAAGATCAAGTTTCAAAATTATTTGCAAAGCATTCACCCATTTTTGTCATGTACCATACATTAATTTTTTGTCTAAATGCATAACATGTCAGTATACACAAAATGTTAATAGTGGTTATCTCTGAACAAAAAAATATGAATGTTTGTTATTTTGTCTTTCTGTATTTTAAAGGGGTTTCGATCTGAAACTGAAGCAGGGAGGCGCGTGGTAGAGTGAGCAGCTGTGAGTGATTTAAACGCTCCCTTCCCGGTGACTCCGTGTTTGGAGAGTCCAGCTCACTGCTGGCTTGGCCATCGTCTGCCACAGCTATGGGATGGCTGGTCTCAGAAATTTGCCATAACCTCAGCTTTCTCAACCAGGAAATAGGAAAAACAATTTTATAACACTTGGCAAATGTTAGACTTAAAAAAGAGGCTGGACACGGTGGCTCATTCCTGTAATCCTGGCACTTTGGGAGGCTGAGCTGGGAGGATGACTTGAGCCCAGGAATCGGAGGCTGTAGTGAGCTCTAATCAAGCCACTGCACTCCAGCCTGGGTGACAGCAAGACCTTGTCTCAAAAAGAAAAAAAAAAGAGTGCTATGAAGTTGCTCTGCCCCTCTCTAAAATCAAATCTGAGTTTGGTCAAGCTTCTAAATCTAACTACAAATTTACAGAAACAGAGGGAGAGCAGCATGTTCCCGAACCACACGGAGATCAGATCAGCAAAACCCCAACAAGGAGAACTCTACTGGACAAACAGCCCGGTTTCTACAATACGTCAATCACATGAAACAAAAAAGAGAAACCTAAAACTACCTCGTATCAGCCAATCCCACTGTGTCAGCTTACCCGGATTGTTATTCAAACAAACAAAATATTTTGTTAATATCCTGGCATTTAAGAGAAATTTGTGAATTTAAACCCTGACTCTATATTAGATATATTTAGAAACTATTAATTTCTCAGGTGTTATAATGATATTTTTATATTTCTTCTAAAGGTCCTATAAGAGATGTGCTGAGCTATTTACAGATGAAACTGTAGGATACACGGAATTTGCTTTAAAATAATACTGGGGGAGTGGATGTGGCAGGATTGCCTATGGGTCGATGGTGGGAACCTGGGGGTTTATCATGCTATTCAGTTTACTTTTGTGTATGTTCAAATTTCTCCATAATTAAAAAGGTTTGGTTTTGTTTTTGTTTTTTACAAAAGCAAATAGCGTTCCCGTCTTTATGATGAAGCTGATAGACTTGAATTATAAATTTGCAAATAAGAAAATAGGAATCAGGCCAGACACAGTGGCTCACATTTGTAATCCCAGCACTTTGGGAGGCCGAGGCGGGAGGATTGCTTGAAGACAGGAGTTTGAGACCAGCCTGGGCAACACAGGAGACCTCATCTCTACAAAAATGGAACAAGTTAACTGGGGTGTGGTGGCATGCGCCTGTAGTCCCAGCTACTCAGGAGGCTGAGGTGGGAGGATCGCTTGAGCCCGGGAGTTGCAGGCTCAGTGAGCTATGATCGTGCCAGTGCACTCTAGCCAGGGTGACAGAGCAAGACCCTGTCTCTAAAAAAATAAAAGAAAATTGGAATCTTTGCCAGTGGGGACTGCAAAAATAAAATGTAAAGGCCAAGTGAAGAGGAAATGCAGCAGCGAAACACTTCATTTCCCCCAAGTCTCAATTTCCTGACATATTAGAAAATTGAGGTAAAAAATTGGAAGCACCATCCTTGGGCCAGACTTCCTCCCAGCAGAACTTCTTTTCTTTTCTCTGAGCAGCCATACTTTGCCCAGACTTTTCACAGGAGCCACCGTGGTGAAAAGAAGGGCCCCCTTGCAGAGCCGTTACCTGTGTCCTTTTGTGCGTGAACTCATTCGACCCCTGCGGCAGCCCTGTTGTACCGTGGCTGTTGCTGTGCCCTGTGTGACTTGGGCACGGTGAGGTCACACAGCTAGAGGGTACAGACCCCCCCCTCTGCCCACCCTTCCCCACTTGCACCCAAAACCCAGTCACCCGACGCCGTCCTTCGCCTCTTCCAACCAGGTGCTGAAGACCTGTGCCCCGTCCCCGGCGGTCGTTGAGGTTCTCTTCAACTCCTACCCTCAGCTCCGCGTGTCAGAGTCCTGGAGGGAGGTGATTCCGGAAGAAGTATTTCAGGTGAGGAAACTGCTGATATCCGGGCAAGTATAAAACATCTGGAGAAGGCAGGAGAAAGGGAAGCTGGGGCGTATTTGCATAGGAGGCTCAATAGTCACCCATCCGGGAGCCCGTCACTATAGTCAGGGTGCTGTCGGCAGCAGGGAGCAGAAAGCTGCCCCATGCTGGCCTGAGGAAGGTCAGGGCTCCCCAGCCGGTGTCCAAAGAAAGGTGGGCGTTGGAGCCCCCCGAATCCATGGTTCTGGCTCCATTCAGGACACGCCAGCCTAGTGTAGCATCCTCTTCTCCTGGCTCAAGATATGCCCAAGGCAGCTGTGGGCATTACATCTACACACAGCAAAGTCCACGGTGACTGTTCATTAAAAAAGAGTGAGGGCCGGGGGCGGTGGCTCACGCCTGTAATCCTAGCACTCTGGGAGGCCAAGGCGGGTGGATTGTTTGAGCTCAGGAGTTCGAAACCAGCCTGAGCAAGAGCGAGACCCCGTCTCTACTAAAAATAGAAAATAAATTAATAGGCCAACTAAAAATATATAGAAAAAATTAGCCGGGCATGGTGGCGCATGCCTGTAGTCCCAGCTACTCGGGAGGCTGAGGCAGAAGGATCGCTTGAGCCCAGGAGTGTGAGGTTGCTGTGAGCTAGGCTGATGCCACGGCACTCACTCTAGCCCAGGCAACAGAGTGAGACTCTGTCTCAAAAAAAAAAAAAAAAAGAGCGAGAACACTTTTTTTCAGAAGCCTCTAGAAAAATTTCCCCTCCTGTTTCATTGACTGGAGCCATGTGCACGCTACGCAACACCAAAGCAATACCACGCACTGACTGCGACGGGCGTGGGCCCACTCCCGAGCCCCTCACTGGCAAAGGGAAGGGTTCGTCACAACTGGGCTAGTGAATCGGGCCACCCCCGCAGCTGCAGGGCTGCTGTGCAAAACTGGGGCAAAACGGGATCCCAGGAGACTCTACCTGTATTACCTGAAGGGACCCAAAACAGAGTTGCCTACGACCTGGCAGGAACTGAGCTTTAGAAAAGTCACAGACCCTTTTGGTAGAGGACAGTGGCCACAGAATGGTGCTTCCCTCCCCAATGTGGTTCGCTGGGACCAGGTAGCCGTGGGAAGGACGGAGGGTCCAGGCAGGGGCGGGCTAGGAAGGAAATGTGTGTGGGCCCGACGTGCACGGTCTGTGACCTGCGTGCCTTCCCTTCCAGATGCACAAGCCTTTCTACCAGTCCCTGCTCGCCTTGGCCCACACCCCACGCTGCCTGCAGCATCTCTGCCGCTGCGCCCTTCGCAAACTGTTTGGCAAAAAGTGCTTTGACCTCATACCCCTGTTACCCTTGCCGAAGTCCCTGCAGAATTATCTACTTTTGGAGCCAGAAGGTGTCTTGCACTGAAAACCAGAACGTGGCAGCCACGGCTCTTGTTCTCATCTCTGCCGGTCCGTGGAGGCTGTGTGTGGAGGAGCGCGCCCTGGGTGTGGACGGATGAGGGTGGCACCCCCATGCCCCCTCGTGCTCCTGTGTGACTGGCGGAAGCACCAACCTCGCCGAGCTTCGGGGGCACCCAGAGGTGGAATCGGTAATAAAAGCCTTTCCTGCCTCCCAGGTTGCTTGCGAGTGTCCTGTGAAACCGGGGACACCAGAGTGCTTGGTCTTGAAAGTGCATTTTGATGGAAGTTAAACTAAAAGGCACAGCAAGGCCTCATCGTCACCATCGATAGGCTCTTTGGAACTGCAGCTTTAAGCAAAACAGCTTTACCACAGGCTAATTTTTACAAACCAGAGTTAAGTTTCTACAGCATATTTCTGGTCACAAAGACATCTCACCAAACTTACAAAATAAAGACTCGAAACACTTCTGGTAGTAAACCTTGAAATAGATGTGAGCTACGCATGCATTTAAGAAAGACTAATAACAAGTAAAATTATTTGCCCGATTTTCAGTGCGTCGGTGAGTGACCATGGCCACGGTGGTGGTGGATTAAATCAAGGAATAAATGTTGGCAGAGGGAGCCGTGCTGGAAGCACCTCCTACCACCACGCACTCAAAAACAGTCGCAGACAACGCACTGTCATACTGCAGCATGTATTGTCGTGCACTTGGACGGCTATCATAGCTTCAGGAATTTTTATTTTACAATAATTTGTATTCATTCATTCATTCATTTTCCAACCCTCTTATCCCACTTCGGGGATGTGGGTGGCTAGAACCTATCCCGGCAGCTCAGGGCGCAAGGCGGGAACCGCCCCTAGACAGGACGCCGTTCCACCGCAGGGCACACTCATGCACACCCACACTCCGATGGGGACCATGTAGGCATGCCGGTCCACCTCACATGCACGGCTTCGGGTGTGGGAGGTACTGGAGAGACAGTGTCCCTGGCCAGGAATCGATTTTTATTGTTGTTATAGCCATTTTCAGGGACCTTAACAACTTCAGTGTCCTTAAGGCTCATAACATGGCTTTACTGTTACCAGCTTTTTAAAAATTTCTGCAGAAACACTTTCAGGGAAGCAGATGCATTGGCTGGCTCAGGAATCGATCTCCACGACAAGTATTCCCTTCACCCCACTCCACTGAGTCAACACCGTACGAAATACGGCATCCAGACCTCCAGCCTAGCGCTCTTGGTCCACATGGACTCAGGTGCAAAAGTCACATTGCAATAAGCTGAACCTCCTAAGATGTCAGGAGTCCTTTACCCTGCCCCCAGCTTCTCAGGAACATGACATCATGGCTGCAAGAGAATTAGTAAGAAGCAAGTTGGCACTAGAAATCAGTTCTGAGTCACCTGGGTTCCGGTGGCTGTTGAGATGTGCTGAATACTGTTCCTGAATTATGGCCATGACTATGGGATAAAAAATGACTGGTGTGGTTGTTTGGGCCTATCTTAATCATCAAATGGGATGGAATTCATTCATAGTTCTGTAGAATTTACTGCTAGCAATTTGCTTTGTGAAGGCAAAAAATAAAATAACTGCCAAAAAATGTATTGTTTCAGTGACTACGCCTAGCTGTGCTCTATGCTACAGGTGTTAGGAAGTTCCTAAATTGAGGGACTTGGACAATTCCACGTAGATAAGACAGAAAGAGAAAGGAGAGGAGGAGGAGAGGAAGGAGAAGAAGAAGACGAGACAGGGGAGGGAAGCAGGGAAGCAGGGAGGCGAAGAAGGAGAGAGGGGGTCGGTTAGTGGAGATGAAGGTCTGAAAAAGCATTCCATTTCAGGACTAGAATCCTCCCAGCTTACTTCTTTTCCAGTGAACAAAATACATCCTGGTATTTTTTTTTTTATTAAAGGGTCTAAAAATGTTTTCCTTTCGTACACAGTTCACATTGAACGTCATTTTTCTCATCGAGTAAATATTACATAAACTCAACTCTATAAGGCCTAAATCGTTTTCTTTAATTTCAAATTTAGTTTTTAATGGTGCATTCACGTGGCTCAAAATTCAGAAGGTAACAAAAGAGTGAATTATGCTCATATCTGCTCTTTCTACTTTTAAAGCAGAATATTTTCCCTCCAGTTTTATCGAAAATCTTTGATTGTTACTTGTCATCTGACCAACAGAGAACTCAAAAATACACACATGAGGTTCTCCACCAACAGTGGTCCTGGGAAGGTTGGCCTCTGTCCATACCAACCATCCCTGGGACAGGATGAAATGGTCACAGCTGGAGTGCCCAATCCACAGCCCACGGGCAGTTGGTACACAGATCACGCACTGTGTGACGTGTTACGTTTAAAAATCTGAACCCAGCATTGGACCTGTCTTTTTGGTGTTTTTGTGTTGGTTTAATTTTAAATTACTTAATAATTATTGATTCAGCATGGTTTGAAGAAAATCAAAGCCAGTGATACTTTTAAGTCTAAGGAGCATTTGCTAATCCCAATAACTGTTTATAATTGTCAATTTCCAATTTCTGAAATAACCTTTTAGACACATGCTGATGGGGCAGGCTGTTGAACTTTTGCAAAGAGCACTTAACCTTCTACAGAAATGGTGTAAAATATAGGCTTGCAGAATGAGCCGGTCCCACTCCAGTGCCCCAGCCTCCTGTCCACATGGAGCATCTGAGAAGTAGCTCAATCACTACAGTTTCGAATGCTATTATCTTGCCAAGTGCTTTTCATCTTTTAAGGGCTGCCTAAGGACCAAGTGGTACACCAGGAGTATTGTATCTTTCGTTCCATCATTTCAAAGATAAATTATTCTTTAGCCAGATTTTCTATGTGTAGCTGGGATATTCAGAGGCCCCAAAGTTTTAACTATGATCAATATTCCATTTTATTACTGGGATTTAAGTATAGTCTGGGAGCATCAAAATGCTTTTCAAACTCCAGGATTTGTCTTGAAATTGTTAACATCTTCCTATGTTAAAAGAAAAATTAATTTAATAAAATTGCGCATCTAAAGCCTTATGGAATATTGCAGAAGTACTGAAATTCATTTTCATAGATTCCTGCAGGTGGCGCCATAAGCAAACGGTCTTAACCTCGCCCACCAACCTGCTCTCCCCAGAATTAAAAGAGAAAGAAAACAGGAAGAAAGATTTTAGCTCAAATGATAAAGGGAAGGAGAGCATAGGGAAACTACAGATTCGTCAAGTATCATACAGAATTGCGCTGCCATCATAAAAAATTCAGTAATTAAAATATTGATTATGGAGTTGCCTGCTTCCTTTGTATTAAATATGTGCATTTTATAGGCAATGTGTTTATAAATAAATATAATTTTCAGTTGACTCTTTTATGATGCCATAATGACAGCCCAAACTTCATTTGTGTGTTAAACGTGTTCTTTAGCAAAATTATACACTTACCATTGCAATGTAACTGGCTGGGTTTTCAGCCTGCATCTAATCTTCCAGAATGGTATTTCTGCAGTCCTAACACTCTTGACTTAATCACTCCAATAAAAAGAGTAGATTTCTTTGTAATGCAATTTGTAAGCAATAAACATGATTGAAAATGCAGTATGTGCTGTCGACTATGTTTAATGCAGGGTTTTAATTTGGTGTGTAATTATTCATTCGGTAGGCACTTTTTCCATTCACATTTCTTTTCCTTGCTCTTAAGAAAGTTGGTAAGTTTGGAGATCATTGGAAAAACAGGGTTTCCGTGTGTTTGATGAAAGCTGGAGTTTGATACAGATGTTATGGCAAGAGAACATTTTTTTTATCTGCTAAAGACAGGAGGTCACATTAACTCGTAATACAGACACATAAAAATGTGATTATGGGTTCTAAACAGAACGCAGTAGGCTCCTAGTTAACACAATGAGATTTCTAGGAAGTGATGCATAAATTCTTCAAAAATGACACATTTCTCACGTTCCATTCCAATTAAATTACTGAGGCAGCTAACAGCGATGAGCGCAAAGTACGGGGATGAAATGAGGGTTTTCTTCTTGTAACTGTATCTGCGAAAGTATATTTTTATGAGAAGCCGTTAATATTAAGCTATTATTTTTCAACTGTGCTGGAAGGGATGTCTTGAGCCTTGCTTGTCATCTCCCCGGAAGAGCCTCCTCCTTTGTTTCTTGGGTTTGCTAATAGGAAGGAAGAATTGCTCCGCTGGGTACCGCCCCCACCCAGGTCTTTGGAGTGAAAGGGACCGGCCCAGAAGGGGTCCCGGGAGTCAGTCCCCATAACCCGGGCCCATCGCTGCCCGGAGGCCCGCGGCCCCGCGACTCCATGGCCCGAGGCGCTCGGCCCGCTCCCCGCGGCGCGGGACCGGGCCGGGAGACGTGGCGCTCGCACCCGCTTGCGACCCGCGAACACGCGGGCCGGACTCCGCGCGCAGCTCAGGCCCCGGGTTCTGAGCGCCCCGCGGCTGCACGGGGGGCTCAGGCGGGTCGTGGGGGGGTTCTGCGCGCAGCCTGCGGAGCCCCCGCCGCGCGGGCCCGGGGCCGGGGCCGGCCCACCCTCCCCGGCCCGCTCCCGGGGCGACGCGGGCTCAGGGCGGTTCCGGGAAGGAGGCCGGGGGAGCGCGGGGCGCCGCAGGGGGGCGGGGAGGGGGGCGTCGGAAGACAAAAGGAGGCGAGGCTTTGAATTCAAGATGCTCTGAAAGCCTCGCGCTGGGGTTTGAAAGGCGCTCGGAGGACGGCGGCAGAGCGATCCCAATCAGAAATGCGATTTGAAGTCCTAATGAACTTGATTGCGTGAACATTTATAATCCCCCATGGCCCCAAATGAAATCAGACACAATCAGAGGATGCAGGGAAGGGAGTGTTTACAGCCGACGCCGGGCGGCCGCGGGACGGGGCGATGCGGCCCCGGTATTGATGTCGAAAATGATGGATAACGCGGGAACGGCAAATATACTATTTGTCTAATGGCTCGGCAATTAAATTCCCCTGTAAATGACCCATGCCTCATTTCATCCTAATCTATGGAATTTTGATTGAATTCGTCAGCTCTAATTGAAAAATACTGCACTTTAATGTCTGCATTGCAGTTTCAGGACGAGAGCGGTTTTAATGAGACGGTGCCCCCCTGACCCAGGAATACTTGAGACTTTTATTCGGAATTTAAAGCCAGAAGATTGCTCAACTGAGCCCTGCGATTTCCTCTCCTGTACCCACGTCCATCCATCTCCAGACGCGACTTAATAAACGCACTTGAGGACAAATGCGCCCCCAACCCTCGCGCTGATGCGGCGCCCCGGGGGCGCCCCTCCTAGGGGAGGCGGGGCTGGGGCGGCGGGGGCGGGGCGCGCTCAGCCGAGGGCCTGCCCCTCCCGGAGTGCAGGCGGCCTGCCCCCCTGCCCACCCGGCCCCCGGCACTGGCGCGGGCGCCGGCTTCCGCCTTCCCACGGCCAAACCCAGGAGCCCTCCCTGGAGGAGGAGATCGGGGTGCCTGCGACCCGCGCACCTGGAGAAGAAACTCCCGCACCCCGAGGTGGGGCCGGCCCCTGACGCGCTTTATATGCAAATGGCGAGGCGAAGCAATCCCTGAGAAATTAGCTACTTGCTGAAGCATATTTACTAGATTGAAATGAGTTAAAGAGAAACATTTTAAGTCGTGCGAAGGAGATAATTGGGCCGCATTAAAGCTGTGGATGTTTGCTCCTTTCAAAAAAAAAAAGCCGGGGGAGGAGGGGAGCAGTAAATGCACGCGTGGAAACCAAGCCGGGGCTGGTCAGAGGCTGGGAATCTGGGGGTGCGCAGGACGGGTCCCCGCAGGGATCCTGGCGCCGAGCCCCTCCTGGAGGACCTTGATGGGGAGCCCTCGGGTCTCGCCTCGCCGGGCCCAGTCCCTCCCGCGGCCTGCAGGGGGCGCCCTCAAGCCAGGGTCCTGGGGCGAGACGCGCAGGGTGGGGGGAGGGGTGGGTCAGCCCTAGGTCCTTGGCCAGCAGCTCAGGTCCCGCAACCGCCGCCCCCCCACCCCGCTTCGCGCCCCCCATCCTCCCCCTGCGTCCAAATATCAGAAGGTGGGGGTAGCCCTAGGGAGACGGAGGGTGGGGGGAGGCGAGGGGCCGAAGTGCGCAGGCGGCCTAGTGTCTGCCCACAGAAGGAATGCATTTGAGGTTTAACACAGAGTTTGCAGATCTCTCATTTAAGATAATCTGAAACGACGTAAACCCCTGGGAAGGCAGGGCCCTGGCCCTAGCGATGCTCGCCTTGGTGATGAGCCGGACAGCAGAGGTCTCTCCCAGGCCGGGACGGTCTCCGCGCCCCATTCCCCGCTGCGCCCACCCAGGAGCAGCGCCTGGGACCTCTCTCTCCCCGGGGGGCCGGCGTGCGCTGTTAAACGCCACGCTGCACCGCGTTCCGCGCGGTGGGCTGTGCTTCAGTCTCTAATGCCCGACAGCCTGTGCTCAGAGGCTGCCCGCAAACTGATGCTCCCATCCTGCGCGCACAGGCTTCCGCCCGGAGCCGGCCCGCACGCGCTGAGCGCTCCCGACGTCCGGCCGCCCCGCGCGCCCGCTCCGGCCCGGGTGCCTGGCCAAGGCTGCTGCGCCACCCAGTTCAGTCCCCGCAACAACCCGAGACCTAAGCGCCTGTTAATTATCCGGTTTTATCGAGGAGGTCGGGCCGCTGGTGGGCGGCAGCTGGGATTCCCGCCCATTGAGCAGATGGAACCGCAGAGGTCCGCCTGCGCTCAGCTGTGCGCCCAGGGCCCTGGGTCCAGACGTCAGAGGGCTTCCCATCTATCGCTTCCACGACCTGCTCAGGGTGAGTCAGATCCAGGAGAACCTTACATGGATTCTATAGGAAGCCGAGGTGGGTTCTCCATTATCACGTCCAAAATCTGATCGTTTTCTTACACCTTGTCCGATCAGGGAGGTCTGATATGTTTTTTCCCCATCGTTTTTGACAAACGCTTGTCTTGTGGCCTGGCCGCTAAAAATGGAGATAAATTGGGAATCTTATTCTAGTGCAACTAGAATAGGCGTGAAAAAGACAGATGTCTCAGCCCTTCTGATCCCTGGAAAGGGGGAGTCCGTATCCGTCTACTCCCCGAACCGCAGAGCCCAGCAGGCTCTAACGCAGATGCCGTTACTTACGTGGTCTGTAGGGGGCGCTCTAGTTTCTGAGCCTTGGGCACACTCATGGGACTTTTCAGGCCAATAATTCAGAAATTGTGAAGCCTTAAATAAACCCGTTTCTTGTCATTCCCTCATTAATTCACTAAAATGTATAATATTTGATTGCTGCCTACAGATACGAAATAACCTTGTTAGATGATTAAAATATGTAAAATTTGGCTTTCGTAAAAAATTATTCAGTTCATTATATTTTAAAGTATAAATTTCCAAATAACTTACAATATACAGAATGAACTGAATTTGAAGCTTTTTTGGTTAGAATAAAGTTAAACTTTAAGAAGTCTCTCGTATTTTAAGGTTTCTGGGATTTTCTTCATTTTGTTTGTTTGTTTTTTGCTGTTTAACTGGGTCAGCAAGAAACTTGAGAACAGGGGAAAATTTATAATAGCCAAGAGACGATTAGGAACATCACAGTAACAATTATATTCTAAAACACTCAACTTCTAAAAATACAGGGGAGGGGAGAAGGAGGTTAGGGGAGGCAGAAAGTCTCTAAACTCAATGAATGCATCAAATTTGGTCACATGATACCCAATCGCTCTCATTTTCTGAGCCATCATGATCAACTTTTGCTCTGTCTAAAGCTTCGAGTTCATTATTGCCACAAACTTCAGGGACCAGGTTTGTCTGGGTGGAGACAAGTCAGATTGCCTCTGACTTTGGTTTATTTCCAGCAGAGACTAGTTTTTCTTACATGTCCAGAAGGAGAACTGGAAGGCAGAAGTCCTGGAAG
The DNA here is from genome assembly GCF_000956105.1 of Propithecus coquereli. Classification (NCBI taxonomy): domain Eukaryota; kingdom Metazoa; phylum Chordata; class Mammalia; order Primates; family Indriidae; genus Propithecus; species Propithecus coquereli. The sequence continues at coordinate 2,006,814 of NW_012148563.1, read as the reverse complement.
AGAGGCCCATTCACAAAGTGCCCGCCTCTGTCCTGCTACCCTGCCCATCGCTGCCAATGATGGCTGCTCTGCTGTGGCCTGGTCAGAACAGGCATCCCACACCCACTGGAGCCCCCAGAACCAGCGCCCTCCCCCCCACCTCTCTTCTGGTGTCAATGGCTGTGTCTCCTGCAGGTAGCAATTGCTTGAGTGTGGCCCGCCTCAGTGTGTGGGTGTAAAGGAACCGCAGGGAAATGACATACAGTCTTCCTGAATGACTTCCCCCTGCAGGGGTGTTTTAAAGTCACTGTGCAGAATAAATACCAGACCGCAAAGTATGAACACCTTTTCTTTAACTCTGTGTTCATCATTTGGAGAAAGAAAAACACTTCCTCAACACACACACACACACACACACACACACACACACACACACACACACACAGAGATAACATGCCCCATGCAAAATGTTTTCATTTCCTACAAACCAGAAGTTTCCCCTAGGAATGTGTAAGAGACAGCATTCTGAAATTTTCTGGATTCTTTCCACCGTGACTCACAACTACTCTTTCCCCTACTCCTCGGCTTCCCATTTAATTTACATATACTCTAGCAGGTAGGCCACTAGCTGAAAATACTTTGGGATCTCAGGATTTGTTTGCTCCTGGTTGCTTTTTTTAAAGTTTGGAACTTCGGGCCACACCCATAGGGAGATGTAATTGTTTGCCGCAAAGTCATGCAAATTGAGTCCTCTGTATTTTTTTCAGATGACAAATGGAAGAAACTCAAAAGGTTCTTCTGTTTCAAAGGCCTAGGAGGTCACCATTCCCAATTATTTCTGCAGTTACCACCTAGAAGGGGCTATATACTTAAGGAACCTGAGGCAGTAGGAGCAATCACAGATCTAAAAACAAAGAGGCTGTCCTTCCTATTCACCCACCGCCATTCTCAGGCAGTGGCAGGGAGTGATCAGGACAGTGGATGTGTATGATTGAACCATGGAACTGTTTTGGATGCCCCAGCATTTCTCAAGCCTCCCTGAAGGGAACTGGTTCAGCCTGGTGTGAGACCATGATGTACGTCCCACCCTTGGAGGGTAAGCGAGGGTTCCAACAGCATCGAGGGGGTGGAAGAGTTGAATCCTGTGGCCAGTCTTGACTGACTGTCCTCTTTGGCTCTGGTTCTTGGTGGTTTTCAAGCCCCTCAAACAAGAGTAAGGATCTACCCTGAGGTTTTCCTCCACTGTGGAAATGTGCATACCTCGGGTGGTTTCAGAGTAAGCACTCTTCTTTTTCTCTGATTCTGCTCCAAGTGAAGTGTGCCTGGTTTACTTTTTAAAGGGGGCCAGCATCTGTTGCTACCTTCATTTTCTTTTAACACAATGGACACACTCCCCATCAGCACACACTCCCCTCCTGCTCTCTCCTGGGACAAGTCCATCACTTACGGTGACCTTGCTAAGGAGCTCTCTCTGATAGTCACAGGAGTCCTTTGCGGCAACCTCAACGGGGCCAGGTTGATCAGTTCCCAACATCCCTACTCTGGAGTTTTCCAGATGAGCTTATTTCTGAGTGAACTTTTTACGATGACCTTTCCCTGGAAATTTCACCTGGAGCATATGTTAGGACAGACAGAGGCCTTTCCAATTCTCCTCCCCCATTTAGCCAACATCTCTCCTTTCTACTCATACCCAAAGCCCTGCCCCTGTCTTGTGCCATGCTTTCTGGGTCACTTTTTCTTATCGGACAGGGCAATAACCAGAGGAAATGCGGGCCCTGCTTTGCAGATATTTTTGGAGGAAGGAGAAACCGGTTCTCACTAATGGCTATCGCTGCTTCTCATTTGGTCCCCAAAGAAGTTAAAGTTGGAGGGGCAGCCCTGATGTGGTGGCTGTTGACCAACACCCTCTTGCTCCCTCCAGCAAAGTTTCTAAAGGGTTAAATGGATGCTCTCAAGGCAAGCCAAGTCCTCTTAAAAAGATGCCTCTGCAGGAGGTAGTGCCATCAGAGGGAGCAGCTGAGGCCCTGGTTTGGGGCGTCCCAGGGTTACCAAGAGGCTCCAGTGGCCAGGGAAGAGCACCCAGGCCCTTGGCCTGCCGTCAGCAGACAGCACGGTCTCCTGGTGAGAAGAGCTGGGCCCCGGCCATCCTTACTGGCCTGCCCTTCTTCCTCCAGCATGCACTGGACGCTGCTGTGTCCGGCGGAGCTCATCAGGATGTGCCCACCGTCTTCCAGGATAAGGCAGGCTGGATGCGGCGGTGTCACTGGTGTCACGGTGCAGGCCCCGGCTCTCCAGGAGGGCTGCCGGTGCGGCAGTCCCCAAGGCCCCCAGCCCAGGTCAGTGCACCCTCTCACCCCTCTGTGCCCTCTGCCAGCTTCTCAGGTCGAAGTTCAAGCGGCCCGGGATTAGCATCTCTGTGAAGTCCCGCAAACAATGCCTGCTGTGCGGGAGATGAAAGCGGGGCGCCGGGTGGTAGGGCGTGTTTGAAGTCCCTGAAAGGTGGGGACTCAGAGTCCTGAAAGAGCACGTGGGAGGAGACAAGGCCAGGTGAGAAGCGCCCTGCGGCCCGCGTCTCCCTCCCCAACACCCCAGGAGCTGGTGTTCGCCCACCCGACGGGCCCTTCCAGACCCCAGCCAGAGCCAGATCAGGGCAGGACAGGAGTGAACCCCGCTTCTGCAGCTCCCCCAAGACTGAGCCCTTGCTGCTTCCGCTCGCCCCTGCCCCTACCCCAGGCCTCCGCACGCACAACTGCTGCCCTTGGGCCTCAGCCCCCAGCCGTCTCCGCCTAGTGCCCCCTCCTCCCAGGCTGGGAGCCCTGGGGCGCGCGCCACACGCTGGTGCTCCCGGGGAGACTCGCGGCGAGCGTGGGGCTTCCTGGGCGAAGGCTCTGAGCCATACTTTACCCCCTGGTCTCGAACTCCCCAGCCTCAACCGTTAGGGCTGCTCGGAAAAAGAACTAGGACCCCCGCATGAGTCCTCGGACATCTGGACCCCCACCTGGGGAGCCGAGCCGCGTGGGGTGCAGGGGAACCCCGGGCTCTAAGCGCGCGCCTGGGGGCACCGCGGGCGACGGCGCCCGGAGCACCTGGGGCTCCGGGGTTGTGCAGGATGCCACCCCCACCCGCCGGTTTCTGGATGCCACGAGAGATCGCCTCGCGGGCCACGGGGCTGTGGCTCCGCCTGTTCCCTGGCACGGGAGTGGAGCGGAGTGGAGGGGAGCGAGCGGCGCAGGTGCGAAGGGTCACATTTCCTGGCCTTCAGGACTTCGGAGAACACTTTCCAACTCCCGGGAGGAAATGCCAAAAAAAAAGGCCCCTCCCCTTCACATTTTTGGTTTGCGGTTGTTTTGTTTCTGCTTTGAGGGTGGGGGACAAAAAGCAAACTTTCTACATAAGAATGTCGCGGCACACACAGCCCGGCAAAGTGTTTCTTCTTCAGGGCGCTTCAGAAAAACCCCCTGTCCTGCTCTCTGCATGGTCAAGGAGCAGAATAATGAAACCAAAGACTTTTATTTTATAAACCACTTGATCTTTGCTTGGGAAACTCTATTAATTGAATGGGTTTGCCTTTTTTGCCAGTCCCCTTTATCATTATTTATGGGCTTTAAATTGTTTAAAGTTCCCTTGACGTTCAATTTACAAGTTTGGGGACTTTTTTTGTTCTGCCTTTTGTCCTGGAGAAAGACATCGTGTTGGAAGTGCTTTGAAAAGCCAAACATGAGAGGTTGGCAATGAAAGGGAAGCGGGCGAGATCCCTTTTAATTCCGTCCTGTTGGTGAATGGCTCTTTTACATAATTGCAGGAGCTATTTCAAAGCCAGCCAAGGGCTGACTTCACTTAGAACCACATGGAGTCTATTTTGGGCTTTCAGATTTAAAAAAAAAAAAAAAAAAAGCTGAATAAAATAGTTTAAAAAGATGAGGCTTCAATGCTTTTTGCTACTTGCAAATTGGTGTGTCTGATGGGGAATTTTACACAAGCACCCCTTTGTAAGTGCGTCTTGGGCTCGAGAGGACTGTTCTGGGTTAGCTGGATGTGAATCCCAATTGCCCTTCCATAAATAAAACCCATCCCAGGTTATTTCCCAACTATTGCCAAGAGCAAGAGCTGCAGCAATGTCCGAATGATCGCGACACTCAAAATCCCTGTAAATAAAAACAACTCGGTTGCCCGAGAAACCAGCCTGTCGCCTGGAACTGGGCGGCTGGCGCGGGTACCAGGCCCGCGAGGCCCGCAGGTTTCCCGAGTCCACCAAGACCAGAGGCGCCCACACCGCCCCCTCTCCACGACCACCCGCGACCTCGACCCTGGCGGCGGCAGCGAAGCGCCGGGTTGGCGGTGTTTTCTCCTCCGGGCTGGGCTTGGCAGGCCAACGCAAGTTTGCTGCATCAATATTCATTTACTCGTGCGTTTCCTCTTTTACACTCAGCCTTCATACACCTGCATACAAACGCTGACTGGGACAGCTCCGAAGCGAGGAGCCAACTTAATTACCATCACTTTACTGAGTGTCTGAGGTTTTAAGTGGCTTAATATGATCCTGACACTAACTTGGCACCTGTCAAGTAAAGTGCCCAGGGGCTGAGCTATCTTCATTCGGGCGGGAGGTTCCCGGGGCGGGAAAAAGTTCTCCAAGTTAACTGGAGTTGGAGGACCCAACTCCACCTTCGGACGCCCCCTCCCTTTTTCCTAATCAGAGGGGGAGGGGTCTCAAAGCAAACTTGCAAAGATCTGTGCCCGGTAGTTTTCCCGCGCAGCCTAGGCCGAGCTGCGTCACGGAGGACGCTGCAGTTTGAGGCAGTTCCGAGCTAAGCAGGTATGAGTCTGGAGGATGGATAAGCCATGTACCTGCCCATAAATCTCCCCAAGGAGCCGAGGAAAAACTCTAAAGGCTTTTATTATCCGCAGTCCCCACGCTCTGAACGCTTTGCAGGTAGCTGAGGTGCCCCGAATGAATCTTGTTAATCACGCCGAAACACAAGGATCCTTTTACTACGCGACCAGTCGTTTTCTAAGCAGTTAAGCATTAGATGAGAAAGTATTAATGCACTGCATTCGAGAAAAAAGCACACTAGTAAATAAAATTCATATTGATGAGAATTATCTGAACTCACTAATAAAAGAAGATTAGTATTATAACCCCTGCAGTCAATACTTTCCACCGCAATTTATGGATGCAAATAATATGCCATCAAATTATTTCAAGTGTAGCTATAATTCAATGGACCTAAATCTTCTTGCTTAACTTTAAATGTTGAATTATCACCAAAATAATCAAAGGAATCCCTGCCTCTCAGAGGGTAATCAGTCCCTAGAACAATATTTTTGCGGCAAAACAGCAAAGTGGACGGCAAACTCGCCTTGGTGAAATGAGTAACAGCTTACACAGGAGTGCCAGCGGCCGGCGGCGAAGGGACCGGCTGCAGGAGCGTAAATCAAGGAAGGAGTCGAGCGGTTTTTTTCTTAGTATTCAAAAAAACAAGGTAATGGCACCCCAGACTGTGTTACTGTAACTATCTCGTAATGGGAGGGAGTATTTATGATGCTCATAAAGGAATCAGCCTTTTGTCCTGGTCTTCGATTTCGATTTTTTTTTTCCTTTTCTTTTTCTTCTTTTGTGGGAGTAGAGGAAGGAGGGAAAAAGCTTGAGGACCCCACAGACACCTCCTCCCCCGCGGATGCCAACGGGAATTCACTTCCCTCACACCGCCTGAGCCACCTCGGGGTCTGGGCGTGAAGTGTGCGGAGGCAGTGCAGGCAGCGTCCTAATGAATTCCTTTCAAACCGCCTGCTGCCGGAGCTATCTATTACTGCGGCCTGGAGTGGGGAAACGCGCTCGAGACGTCTTTGTCCGGGTGGTGCTGGAGAGCAGGGAGGAGGCGAGGAGGAGGAGGGGGAGAAGGAGGGGAGAGTGGCTGGCGGAGGGGCCAGAGAGTTTTCTCAGAGTCCCGGGCGCCGAGGACGCACCCTCCCCTCTTCCCTCTAGGGCCCGCTGCGGGGGCAGTGGGTCTCCGGCCAGACTCCAGGCTGAGACCTGGTCGGGGATTAAGACGTCCCCCGGGGGACCTAGGTTAGAGTGAGAGAAAGAGGAAGAACGAGGAAGAAGAGCTCCAAAGAATCGGGTCGATAAATTCATAAAGATCGATTTATCTTTATCTCCCAATTAAATGTGCTTGTAAGTGATACATAACACACGTCCAACACGGGTCAACTCCCCAACCACTAGCTCCTCGGCGTGAGCTGGTTTTTAATGACCGCGGTAACAATGCCCTCTGTCCTCCCGGCCGGGTGCTGTCGGCTGTTCAGGGCCGACATCTAGACCTGGGAAGTGGAAACCCAGGCCCTGGAGGCGCGTGGAAGCCCCGTAGGCGCTGGTGCGCTTTGGATGGTCTGTCCTTGCCAAGACGCGATTCCATTTTTAAAGGGTACACAAGAGCTGAAAGTTTTTGTTTCGACATGCGGGAGGGGTCCGGGGTCCCTAGTTCCCCCCACCCCCATCCCCTTACTCTCAAATTTCGGGGTCTTTACCGTTGTCGAGAACAGGGGCACATCATGAGGGAATCGGCTGCATCCTGCAGTCAGCAAAGGGGAACCCGCGAGCCCTCGAGTCCTCGCGCTGCAAACCGGGCGGCGGCGCCCGGGTGAGCACTCCCTCCGTTCCCAACGTGCTTAATTAGCGCCTATTTACAAAACGCAGCTTTTATTTGAGCAAACATCATAAAGCTTTCATCAGGATAATCTCACGTTATACAATCTGGAGGCACAGCAACTCCCCCTTCCTCCCCGAGGATGGAGCAGATAAAGGACTCTCTTTATTATCATAATTATCGTGGTTGTTATTTTGGTGCGCGCTGGCAAAGTGTGTAAATAGGTGTGATGATTAAGAATGTCATGAAAAATGAGAGACGGGGTCGCTCACGGGAGGGCCCAGCTCGGGATGGGGGAACCACCAGCCTCCCCGCCCCACCGGGAACACAGGGGCGCAGCGAGCAACCGGCGGGATCCCCGCGGCGGGCAGGGGCAGCCAGCTCCCAGCCGTCGCCCTGGGGGCGGGTCTGGAGGAGCAGGACTCTGCCCCCAACTCCGGGAATCCCGCCCGGACCCCCGGCGGAGCTGGAGCACCCAGCGCTAGCGTGAGCCGGGCGGGTCTCTTCCATTGCAAATACTATGAAAGAATAAAACGCCTCCGGCCCAGCCGCGGGGGTGCAAGCCCGGGAAGCTGCCCTTCGAGGTAGCATCCGCAATGCTGCCAGGCCCCGGGGTCTGAGCCTCTGAGGTGACAACTGCCCCTCTGAACTTGGCGCGGCGCGAGCCCGGCGCTCCGGCTCCGGCTCCCCGGCCCGCGCGCTCCGGCGGTGGCGCCCGCAGCCCGCTAGCGGCCAGCTCGGGTGGAGGGGCGGAGCTCCGCTTTCGCCCCGCCCCCTCCCGGCGCAGCCAATGGGCAGCGGCGCCCAGCCCCACGTGAGGCGAGCCCGGCCGGGCAGCAGGCAAAATGTGAATGAGAAAGAGGAGCGCGATTTAAAGGTGCTGGCGGCGCCCGCCGGAGACAAGTGCGCCGGCTTCGCGCGCTCCCCAGCGGCCTGCGGTGGGCAACGGACGGCGGGACAGACAAACGGACTCACGGACCTCTGCTAGCCGGGGCCGAGGCCCGCAGACGCGACGCGCGCGGGCTCCGACGGGCAGGCGGCGGGCGACGGCTCCAGCGAGCCCGCGGGGCCCGGGCGCCCTCTCCATTCCGGGGCGCACAGCCTCTCCTCGCGCGGCGCCCGCACCCGCGCCCGCCAGGCATGCAGCGGGCCCAGGACTGAGGGGCGGCGGCGCGTGCTCTCCGGGTCCCGCGTTCCTGGAGGTGCTCCCGGCGTCCGGCGGGCTTCCCGGCGGCGGCGCGGGGACTTTTCGCCTCTCGCTGGCCTCTCCCGAGCGCGTCTATGAGCGCAGCGTTCCCGCCGTCGCTGATGATGATGCAGCGCCCGCTGGGGAGTAGCACCGCCTTCAGCATAGACTCGCTGATCGGCAGCCCGCCGCAGCCGAGCCCCGGCCATTTCGTCTACACCGGCTACCCCATGTTCATGCCCTACCGGCCGGTGGTGCTGCCGCCGCCGCCGCCGCCGCCGCCCGCGCTGCCTCAGGCCGCGCTGCAGCCCGCGCTGCCGCCCGCGCACCCACACCACCAGATCCCCAGCCTGCCCACTGGCTTCTGCTCCAGCCTGGCGCAGGGCATGGCGCTCACCTCTACGCTCATGGCTACGCTGCCCAGCGGCTTCTCCGCGTCGCCCCAGCACCAGGAGGCGGCCGCCGCCCGCAAGTTCGCGCCGCAGCCGCTGCCCGGCGGCGGCAACTTCGACAAGGCGGAGGCGCTGCAAGCTGACGCCGAGGATGGCAAAGCCTTCCTGGCCAAGGAGGGCTCGCTGCTCGCCTTCTCCGCGGCCGAGGCGGTGCAGGCGTCGCTTGGTGAGTCGGCGGCGCGCGCAGCCCGGACGCGGGGCGGGAGGGGTCGGGGGCGGGCCAGCTCCGGGTTCCCGCGGGAGCCTAGGGTGCGAGGCCGCGCCCCCGCCAGCGCAGCCGGAGGACGCGGCCCGGCTGCGCCGCGAGGCCTCCGGGGGCATTTAGAGCCACGCAACAAGCGGGGTCTCCGGGGGAGCATTTAGCGCCCCCGGAACAGCTGCTGCTCGGGACGGCCTATCAGTGTGGCAGTGCGTTTGGCGGAGTCCACCTCTCCCCCTGAGCTGTGACCTGGGCTGTCCCGGTTAAGTTGCAGCCTTCAGGGCAGGCGGGTTGGGCTGCGCCCAGGAGCGCCCAGACTTACTAAACCCCTTCACCACTGGGCTTGCAGCTTGCCCGGGAGAACTGGATTCCTGGGAGGCGGTGTGTCTGCCTGTGTGTTGGAGTATCTGGTGGTATCTTACAAGGCTACGGAACACTCCCCCCGACACTTTGACTAACTATCTGCCTTAAAAAAAAGATGCGCTCTGGCATCTGCTTGTCCCAAAGCCCCCACTCCTGCTGCGATGAAATTTAGATGCACTAAATTTTCACTGTGGGAGGGCAGGATGTGTCGAGAACCCCCATCCCCGTCCTCACCCAGCCTTCTCCTCGGGGATAAAGGGGATGCTATCTTGGGCCTCACGCCTCCTGCTACTTCCCCTTAAGCTCCTGAGGCAGGGAGGGTGCGGAGGAGGCCTGGCGGCCCCTTGAGTGATGGTTCTGGGCAAAGGGCCGTCGCCTGAGCTGCCTCCTCTCCTTTGAGCTTTCTCACGCTCTCCCCACCCCGCCTCTGCTCCTCAAAGGCCAGGAAATCACAATGTGTTAATGTCATAGAAAGACAATCCGCCAAGGGGGGCGTGGGGGGTGGAATGCCCAAGCGACGGTGGGAAGAGTAAAGGAAGGCCAGTGTGCGAAATGTAATAAAACGCCGTTTGGTTTTGCTTTCAGTCGGGGCTGTCCGAGGGCAAGGGAAAGACGAGTCAAAGGTGGAAGACGACCCGAAAGGCAAGGAGGAGAGCTTCTCGCTGGAGAGCGATGTGGACTACAGCTCGGATGACAATCTGACTGGGCAGGCGGCTCACAAGGAGGAAGACCCCGGCCACGTGCTGGAGGAGACCCCGCCAAGCGGCAGCGCCGCGGGCAGCACCACGTCCACGGGCAAGAACCGGCGGCGGCGGACTGCCTTCACCAGCGAGCAGCTACTGGAGCTGGAGAAGGAGTTCCACTGCAAAAAGTACCTCTCCCTGACCGAGCGCTCGCAGATCGCCCACGCCCTCAAACTCAGCGAGGTGCAAGTGAAAATCTGGTTCCAGAACCGACGGGCCAAGTGGAAACGGGTGAAGGCGGGCAATGCCAATTCCAAGACAGGGGAGCCCTCCCGGAACCCTAAGATCGTCGTCCCCATCCCCGTGCACGTCAGCAGGTTCGCTATTAGAAGTCAGCATCAGCAGCTGGAGCAGGCCCGACCCTGAGGGCCCAGGGAAGGCCCAGGCTGGCACCTACCTGCCAAAGCCCCAGTACCCGAGGGAACCCGTGGTGAACTCTACTGTGTTTGAAGCAAAACTCAAAGTCACACCCCTACTGTGGACATCCTAAGAAAATTGAGAATATATTCATTAAACAGGCTTAAAAGACTGCTTTTGAAGGGGCTACAGCCACACCGGAAACACACTAAATATTTATTGTACTATCCTACTTTGTACATAGATATCTATATAGACTGGATATCGGCTGCAGTATTTTGAAAGTTATAGGACCAAATTACCCAGTGATATTCTCCACTCACATTCCAGAAGAAAACAAAACGTCTGCTGTAATCTGCCGCGTTAGCAGCCACCTTTCCATACTTTTCCAAAGGTAAACATAAAACACAAGAACAAACACTGGGGTTTAAACTTATTTTTGTTTCTATTCTGGCTTTTTGAGTTGACTGAAAAGCAGACACTGTTGGGCAACCTGGAAATTTGCTTTGCTTTGCTTTGGTTTTGCCTGGCTTTTTCCCCTGGGGTTGCGTATCCTATCTGAGCCATGTCTGAAGCACGTCTCTGTTGTGTTTAATTTATTTCAATGTAGCTTATTTTCTTATAAGTTATGACATTTAAACAATTTCGGTCTTGTGAATAATAAAAAGAGAGGGGGAAAAAGAAGAGACCAATCCTTGGGCCTCATAAGTGTGTCCAGAACTTGATCGTCCTGGGGGCACTGCCAGGGTGTGGTGGGCAACTGTTCTGAGACCAGTGCTGGATAAACATCCCCTGGCCAGGTCTCCAGGCTGGCTGGACTTGGGCCACACAGCACCTTACCAGGTTTTGAATTGGAGGGCAAGATCTCCAGTAGGGTTATGAATTTAAGAAAACCTAATTTTCACCTTAGAAATCTAACATGTCCCCCTTTTGCACAGCCGAATCAATACCTACTAGGCTGGCAAACTTCGGCGGGAGGAGGCGGCGTGTGCCCAGAGGAGGGAACGCGCGTGCGGGTATTGGTGGGTTTGCACAAACTCCTGGTGCTCGAAATCGACTACAGGCAGGGAGGGAACGCCTTTCCTTGTAACATGCCTGACCCGAAAAGAAGCGGAGCTCGTTCGCCGGCAGAGCCGAGGGTCCATAAATCAGGCTGCAGGCGTTATCTTCCGACAGGGACAGAAACCCAGCAAGCCCAGCCAGGCTTCCCGGGAGCACTCGGCTCGGAGGCGGACGCGAGCGGGAGCGCCAACAAGCCCGGCACCTCCCCCTCCGGGCGGGGTCGGAGGGAGGCGGGACCCGACCACCGCCCCACCCCAAGGGCGCCGGGACAGTTTGCACCACAAAGGGGCAAGGGGCGAGGGCGAGGGCGAATTGAGGGTCGGTCCGCAGGGTCCTGAGAACTGGGCGCCTCGGCGCGCGGGAGGGGCGTGCCCGGATCCCCAAGCCCGCTCCTGCCACACCCCGGTGCGCCCCCAGCCTCGCCGCTGCTTTCCCGCCCCCGAAGCCCCTGCCCAACGCTAGCGACCCGGCCCGCCGGAGGCGGCGGTGGACAGGCCCGGGGTCCCCTGGGCGTAGAGCCGGCGAACGAGGGTGATCGTGGTGCCATAGCCCTGGCGGCCACCAAACCAGCAGCCTGAAGAGCGAGAGAAGCCGGGGGCTTCCGAGTGAAGGGAGACGAGGCCGGGGAGCAGGCTGCGAAGCAGTCGCGTCGGCCCTCGGCGCGGTTCTCAGCCCAATAAGGGGAAACGCGTCGCCATGGGGCGATACTAATATTGACTTAATTTTTTACCACCCGCAGCCCGTCACCTCCCTGCAGCAGAGGGGCCTGGGGACTGAGACCTTCGCCCAAACTTGAGACGCAGGGTGAAGGCTGGGAGCGACCAAGTCACCCTTTCCCGCCGCGTTCCCAACATTTCCGGTGGCGGAAAATGGCCCAGGCTTGGTTTTCAAACACAATAAAACGGAGCGGCCGCTCCTCCGAAGGCCCCAGCAGGCTCTGCGGGACGCGGAGAGCTGCAGCAGCTCGGTGCGGTCCCCGACCCGGCGCCCTGAAGCCCGGGAGAGAACCGGATTGCGCCCTGCCCCGGCGCCTGGTCCGCAAGGCCCGGCCGCTTCTCCGATCCCGCCCTCCAGCGCGCGCAGGCACTGGTCTCGGTGGGCGCCGTCTGCTCCGGGCAGGTCCCCACTGGCCACACCCCGAGGCCTGGGCATTCGAGCCCCTCGGGGACGCCGTTCTCCCACTGCCCCCTACACCGAGCCAGTGTGCCCCCCGAGCCGCATGTGCGCCCCGGCTGGAAGTGTGGCCGGTGGCGCAGAGTTGGGCCAGAGAACATAGGAAGCTGTGGCCTCCTGCCCCGTCCTTAGCATTGAGAGCCGGGCACTCCCGCAGATCCTGGAGTGGCCCCCCTATGCCTTTCCCCCTTATTGGTTTTACCCCTACGCGTCTTCTCCAAAAGCCGTGGCAGGGATGAGGGGCACAGAGGGACCCGAAGCCTTGGCTACACAAACCCCGCGGGGAAGCGAAGCTCCCTGGAATGGGAGGCCGCCTTCAGGGAGCCTCACTCCCTGATCGAGCTCCCGGGCTCTCTGCAGCCCCGCGGTCCTTGCCCTTGGGAAGCACGAGGAGAGAGGACCAGGGCTCCCCAGCCTGGCGGACGGGGCGCCACCGCCGGCCCTCCTGCCCTCTGGGGGCGCTGACCCCCTTCCTCCCCAGCCCCCGAGCGCCCGGGCGCCCTGAGAGCCCGGCGGGGAGGCCGAGGCCCGGGAGACAGGCCGAGGGGAGGAAGATAAACAAGCGGCGCTTGATGGCCGCTGTCATCATGGCCGTCATCATGGCTTTCATTTGGCTGCCTAATGAGTCACATCACAGGCAGAGAGAAAAATTGTCAATCGCCCGGGCCCTAATGAATTTTTTTGCAAATTGTAATCAAGCCAGGCCGTCTCAGCTGGCTGATTAATGAGACCCACGAGGCTCGGCCAGCACCTCAGCTTTTTATTCCATCCCATCCTCCCTGCACTAAATTAACAGCAACTTGTCTGAGCTTCAAATTAACTCCCAATGATTAATTCTGATGGGGGGGCCTGAAGAATAGCTTGTTCTAATAGGCTCTGGCCTGAGATGCTGTTGGAAATTAATACACTTCCCCTTTGGCTGCCGGCTTTAATCCAAGGTTGGGTTTTGACATCACTATATTTGTTGTTACAATAAATTCCACTTACATCTGCAGATCAAATAATTACGCTTGGGAGCACCTCGGACCTGTGCCCCTAGCCATTTGCTGGGACGCCTCAGGGCTGCCTGTACCCCACATTCACCAACCAAAGCAGAGGTCCACAGGAACAGCCACCTGACCCAGAGACACCACCCCCCGCCCCTCACTCCCCAGAAAGCCAGGTGCCTGCCCACCCCTTTGGAGAATTGAGGGTCCTTTGAAAATCCAGTCAACTCCATGTTCTTGGGCCAGGGCCCCCTTTAGCTTGGTCCTGGGCCTCAAGCAATCTCCTCTTCCAGCTCCTTGCAGAGGCTGGGGGTACCCTTGGAGCAGCCCGGACCACCTGCACTGGGGCCTTCTCCAACCACAACCTGCACTGGAATTTTTGAGACTTGGTGCATGCTTGCAAACCCAACCTTCGCCTCCCAGTCTTCAGCCCCCAGGGTGGTTCTTTTGCAGGCACTTTTTCAGCTAAATGTGGGAGGGGGAAGGGGGTACCTCTAGACCTTTCGAGCCTTGGTTTGCCTTGCAGGCCCATCCCGACGCTGTGGCTCTCTGCTGCATACCTGATGCAAGTACCTGCATTCCAGGGCACCCTTTCTCTTGGGATAAGCGCCCACCCAGTCTTGTTTCTGTTTGTTTGAGCTTAATTGGCTTAATCATTTCAGCTGCTTCTGGCAAGCCTCTCACAGGGGTTCTAAGTCTGCTCCCTGAGCCTGTCCCAGGCAGAGCTGCATGCTGTCCCCTTTGGCAGGGGCTTCTGGATGCCCTGAAAGCCTGGAGGGACATTCTGGCTCCCCAGTCACAGATCCGGTCACCAACTAGTTCTCGCCTCAGGGCCTTCCTAGCTCCCTGGGGCCGTTCAAAGTGACTGGAGCCCAGGGGGTCGGCAGCCCTGGCAGCAAAGCTATCCTCAGTGGCCTCCCCTTTTGCCTGCTGCACTTGGGCTACAGCAGAGTGGCCCACCTGCACCCAGCCACAGCCTCCCCAGGAAGGAAACTCCAGTGTACACACACCTATTTCTGTCCCTGGAGACCCTAGACTTTCCCCAGCCTTGGGCACACAGCCAGAGCAGGTGGCCTGCTCCAACCTTCTCACGCACTGGGGCTACCCAGACGGCTCCAGGATAGCACCGCCTCCTTGGGCCAGCAGGAGCCAACTCTGGGGTTTTAGGGGGAGCATCCGCCTGGGGTCCACAGGGACCGGCTGGAGAAAGGAAGGTGGCATTATTCTTCATTTCAGGCCCTCATGGTGTAAACAGAAGAAATATGATCTTGCTAACCCAACACGAATGCAAATCATACCGTCAGAGTAATAAAGCACCTGAAACCCCGACGCACAAAAGCAACACCATATGTATGAAGACAACCTGCATAAATTATAAATTACATCATAAAAATTGATTGTCTATTTGAACAGTTCAGAAGTGGGGACCTAAGCTGACTTTCGCCCTCCTTGGCTTTGAGAAAAGGTCAGGCAGTGCATTCGCCTCCACAGGTCGCGGATTGCAGTCACCAGGTCCAGAGTCTCCCGTCCACGCCGCAGTGGGGCCTGGTTGGTGCCCGGCCGGAGGCAGAGGGCGCACTTAGAGCCGCAGCACACTGCTGGCTCCGCAGTCGGTAGGAGTGCGAGGGGAGGCCCACCTTGGACGCGGTGCGAGGACACAGGCTTGTTGGGCTAGGGCGCCAATGTCGCCGGGGCGCTCGGCCCAGCTCTCACACCCAGAGAGGCCGCCTCTTGACCCGGGCCCCTGGGGAGGTCCTGGTACTGCTGCCGCGGAAGCCGCTCCGATTTTCTAGCCTGGACTCAAAGGTCCCTGTAAGCGCCTCGCTTCCCTGGGGTTGGCCCAGTGATGTGCAGGGGTGTGAGTGCGCGTGCGCGCGGGTGCGATCCAGCTAGTGCCTGCGCGCGCGTGGGCACGTGTTGCTGGTGCCTGTGGCTGTGCGATTCCCTCACGTCTAACCCCGCTTTGCCGGGTTTCGTCGCGTTGCTGCATCCCTACAGCCCACAGTTCCACCCACTGGAGGAGCGAAAACGCATCCTGAGGCACCCAGTGAACTTGAGCCCCCGCTGTGCACCCGAGTCTGCTCCTCCGGACCCCCCACTCGCAGTGTATCCCTGCTACTGCGGGGAGCCCGCCCCCATTCTTTCCCCACTGCGTAGGGGCCCCAGTCTGGTCTCTGGCCCCCGCACCTCTCCTGCAGTCCATGCTCCCACCACACTGAGCTCTCCCCGGCACCTCCAACCTCCGCGGCACGGAGCACCCCACTCTCTGGTCTCCAGGATGACCCCGCCTGCAGCCCACGTTGTGCCCCTCACCTTTGAGCTCTGCCTGAGTTTGGCCTCTGGGCTGCTCCGGCTCCCCAGTCTCCGCAGCCCACCATCAACACCCCGGCCTTCGCCTCGAGGCTGCCCCACACCCACGCGCGTCCATGACTCCTAGTCTCCCCCCAAGTCCGCCCCCTTCGCCGTGGCAACCCGGCACACCCTCCAACCCCTCTCTGGAACAGGCACCCGCCCCGGAGCTGCGCGACTCGCTGGGCTGGGAAGAGGAAACCGGAGGCCAGGAAAGATCCGAGGAGGCCGCCAGCCCACGAAGAGTCCCAATCCTGCCCTGATCGTCGCGCGCCCCGTGGGCCGAGAGAGAGAGGGAGAGACATGGGGGGGGGAGAGAGAGAGAGAGAGAGGGAGAGAGGGAGAGAGAGGGAGAGAGAGGGAGGGAGAGAGGGAGAAAGAGAGGCAGCAGGCCGGGTCGCGCCTCGGGCCTGGCGGCTCGGAGCTGGAGGGCCCCAAGGAGTGGGTGGAGCGGTGGCCCATCCGGTGCGAGCTTGCTCCAGGTAATATTCGGGGCCTAAGCCCCACATGGGGGGCCCCGCCCTTGAGGGCGCGCCCAAGCCCGAGAGCTGCGGCCTGGCTGGGCCAAGGCAAAAGCCTGGGGCAGGGCCCGGCCTGGGAGGCAGACGTCACGCAGGGCGCCCACCCCCCCCCCCAAGCCTTCATCTCTTTATTTCCACCGCCACTGGACCCCTCGAGGCCTTTGTCATGCTGGTGAGTTTCTATGTGACCGCAGTTGTCTTAAAGGGCCCGGCCCCCCAGCTGGGGCCCCGCGGCCTCCCGAATGACAATGGCCAAAATGGGATTACACCGACATGATCCTATTAAGCCTGCCCACCAGCGGCTGGCTCCCCAGGCCCGGGCCTGGCCGACTCCCACCCCGTCCCCTCCCGTTGCCCCTCTCTCCGCCCCCACCCGACTTCTGCGGATGCACCTGGCTCCGCGGGGACCGGCTGAGAGCTGAACGCCGTGGGGGTTTGGAAGTGGCCGCCTGACCCCAGGAAGGGAGTGTGGCCCAGGCTCTGAATTACAAAAACGGAGCCTGGCCAGGACCAGGAAGGAAAAAAGGGATGGGCCTCCAAGCACGCAGAGGTGGGTGCGGTCCGGACTGTCAGAAACCCTGCTTGGTGGTCCTGCCAGCAGGCTTCCAAGGCAGCCCTCCCACCAGCCCAGCTAGGCAGTTGGGGCCTGGGGTGCTAACAGAATCAGGAGCCGGGCGTCCATGTTCCCAGCACGTGGCCTGCCCACTCTTACTGCACAGCCCCAGGAGGCCAGGGTGAGGCTCCCTTTCTGCAGATGTAGCAGCCAGAATGGGGCAGGGGACTTGGGCAGAGCCCCACTTGCAGCAGTGATCCTGGAGAGGGGCCTGAATCCCTCCACAGCCTGACCTCACGCCGTCCGCCCTCCACAAGCCTCAGGCTCTGATGCCAAGGCCACAGGAACTAAATTCTTCCCCAGGGTCAGGGGCCAGGAAGGCAGCGGAGACAGAAGCCTGCGGTGGGAAAGGTGAGACAGAGCTTTGCACACCCTTGCTGGTGGATATGAGATGGGGGTGGAGGGGTGCAGATACTTGAACCTTGTTTCAAGTTTTCCTTTTTTCTCCACATCTTAGCAGAGTCCATCATCTCTATTTGAAACTGGGTAGATCTTGCAGGAGAGGGAGCACAGCAGTGTCAAGAGGCTGAAGGAGGACTCTGATCCTAGTAGCGATCCCCTTAGCTAGCCTTGATCAGACCACTTCACTCCCCCAACCTCTGCTGCTCCACCTGATGAATGAGCACAGGGGGCCACCATTGGAGACAGCTTGGTTTCCGTGGAAGTTAATGATGCAACCTAGATGAAGTGGATAATAAGATCGGAGCCACCAGAGCAGCCTGCTCAGGGCCCAGGTGCACAGCTTTGGACTTAGACCACCTGAGTTCTCATCCTTGGGCCACTGACTCTCTGAGCCTCAGTTTCCGCATCTGCACCAGCTGGGCCAGTGCAAACAAAGGGTGCTGTGCAGAGGTGGGCACACAGTGAGTGTCCGTCGAGATTAACCACTGTTTCCATCAATAGTCACACGCAAGGGCCGGCTCCTCTGCGGAAGGCTGAGCAGAGACAAGGGCACCGAGGCAGTTCCTCCTCTGCAGCTCTGTCTTGGTTAGAGTTCGCTGCAGTTCAGGTTCTTCGACGAGAACTGAGAACCGTCCCACCTGCCCAAACCAGGTTTGTCTTGCCACATTTTAAGGCCATGTCATTCAATTCCATCCTTTGTGGAGATAGTCCGGAGTCAGTAGCACCCTCTTCACTCACTTGGCAAAGAGGTTCCAAGTCCTGCACTGCCGCCCTCAGCCTTCAAGGAGCCTGAGGTCTGTGGGAGGAGGTGGCCGTGTGAGCCGGTGACCATGGTGCCAAGAGAGGCCTCGGTAGGATGGCTGCTTAGCTCTTTAACCCATGAAGACCATCTCAGCTCAGTTTTCCCCCCTAAAACTAAATGGCCTCAATCATCCTTTTGTTCTAGCTTATCAGTCCAACTTTGATATCCTAGACCATAGGCCGGGGTCCCCGGGGCCGGCGTGGTGTCAGGCAGGGATCAGGCTCTGTCTCAGTCTTTGGCCCCACCTGGCAGGGGCAGTCTCGATGTATGTGTACATTATGAATAATGGAGTGGTCCCCTTTCAGAAGGGTGTTTATCATTCCTAATATTTGCACGATTCCTCCTTCGCTCAGACTCACCCATCTCCCTGCAGAGCTACTGGTGGGACTATTTAGAAGGCTGGCAGAAGCCCAAGCATTGTAAAAACTAAAATGAGAATCTAAACCCCGTGTTGTCACCATCCTCAGCCAAAGAATCTCTGAGCTGGGCGAGATCCAACCAGACTAATCACTTGGTTTTTCAGTAACACGGGGCCCCGTGCCACCTGGATCCAGAAAGCCAGCCTTAATGTGACCATTTAGAACATTTCTAGTACCAAAGCAGTCGTTTCACATACATGTTCTGTGATCATTGCTTCTGAGCTTCAGATTATTGATCATTTAAATATGTTTATCGATAGTTTTGAAGCAAATTTCCATTTTCTATGACCACAGCTGGAATTTTTCCCCCAATAATTTTCATATTTCAGCATTTTGAAAGCTATAAATTGCCAGAAAAGAATGATAATCGCCCATCTTTAAATGAGAAATTGTTAATTTGGGATTTATAAAGGACTTTCTCTAATGAATAGTAGTGAAGACAGATTTGTCTTCCCGCCTCATTTTGCAAAGTCACATTTATAAAGTCAGGAGGTTTCCATCCTTCCCTCTAATTACTCTCCCTCCAGAAGGCAGTTCTGCAGTGAACTAGAGGCCTCGGGGACACGATGGGTGGACTGTGGCAGGGCCCTTGGTCCTGAGAGCCTGGCGGCCGCACAGCTGTTCAGGGGCTGTGTTCTGGTTACCCCACACCACCCACAGGCAAGGCTGTGGGCACTGGCACATGGCGATTCTTTGTGGTATGGGACTGCCCATGAATGCCAGAGGGACACCCTAGTCATGTGACAGCCAAAAGTGCCCCTGAGGACAGCAGAATTGTCTCCCGTTGAGTGTCCTCTGCTGGCACTGTGCTAGGCATGGGACACAACCGGTGCCTGTGTGCAGTACACACCCTCAGGTGCTCAGAGCCAAAGGGGAAGACAGGTGGGGAGACCATTGTGCTCAGAGGTTCATGGCAAGGGCCTCGTCCCCAGCCAGCATGGGCACGAAAGCTGCACAGGGCAGGGAAGCCCTGGGCAGAGGCTGAGAGATGAGCAGGCATTACCCTGCCAGGACCAGGGCAGGCCCCCTCAGAGCCCCGTGGAATGACATTGCCATGGAGGCCGCTCTGTGCCCCCTTGGCCTGGAGCCAACACAGCAGGGCTGGCGTTTGG
Organism: Propithecus coquereli; assembly: GCF_000956105.1. Classification (NCBI taxonomy): domain Eukaryota; kingdom Metazoa; phylum Chordata; class Mammalia; order Primates; family Indriidae; genus Propithecus; species Propithecus coquereli. The sequence continues at coordinate 1,987,449 of NW_012148563.1, read as the reverse complement.
TCCTCACTCAGAGTGGCCGCCTGGATCTCGTGTCCCCTGGCCAGAGGCCTGCGAGATCATTGGTTCCTACCTCAGATGCCCTCTTGGCTCTGGCATCCGCGCTCCCCGGAGGGCCTTGTTCTGCCTCTGGAGCTATGGGAGCAACTTTGCCCGTTCCAGCTCAGCAATCACAATCGCCACGGCTGGGGCAGTGGGTAAAGGGCCACACACAGACGTGAGCACCTGGGCTTCAGAATTGACCGTGAACACAGGGAAACTCCTCAGGCTGAGCCTGGCCAGTTCAACCTCAGGGAGCGCTCTCCTTCCTCAGGGCACCTCTCCTTTGCAAAGGTTGGACAGCACTTATTTGGGACAAAGTCCACTCCCTCAGGCTTAGGACCCTCCGGTATGTCTTGGGGGCATGAGGGCCTTCCTAGTGGTCTCCCCGGGTGGCCCAGAGCTTTTGAGGTGACTGTGCTGATGCTGCTCCCCACCTGGCCTTTGGAAGGCTTTAAGATGATGAATGAATGCAGGGTAAGTAACAGCAAATAATAATAATCCTTCCTCCCCACAGTGCCCAGCCCCGGCCTCCAGACAGCCAAGGAAACAGGGGTTTACAGTCTAACTGGGAGTCATTCAGCCGAGTGCTTGGTAAGGCCGAGTCCACACCTTCTAAGTAACCCAGCACATTGGGCCCGTGACCTGCCAGCTCCCTGCACTTCCATTGCTTCTGAGGGAGGGGTTAGACGATGCCTTCTGGAAAGTTTTTCATTGACGTGGTTTCTTCTTGGCCAGGCTGCCTTGGCCTTGAAATGCTAATGTAGTAAGATGAGCCCTGTCCCCATCCAGCCTGGTGTCCGCCTGTCCAGACACAGATGCTTTGCCCTGACCGCCCTCCCCTCTCCATCGCCCTTCAAGGACAGGTGAACCCAGCTCTCCTGAGACCTTGGAGGAGACTGGAGTCAACAATAAGGCCAGCACGTGTTGGGTGTGAGGATGAGGATTGGAAAGATGTCGGCGCCTCCCAAATTAATTTGTTAGTTCCATGCAATCCCAATCAGATCTCAGTGGTTATGTGAGAAACTTGACCAAATGTCTCTGAAGTACATCTGGAAGAACAAACATATGATGCTTGGGAATGTAGCTGGGGAAGTTTTAAAGCGAAGCATAACGCAGGGGGTACTTGTTTAATAGGAGCCATCACCTAATGGGCATGGGTGAAGGGCACTCTTCCTAGCACTTGACACTTATTAATAAACTGAATCCTTATATCAACCCTAGGAGGTAGGTATTACCTTTAACCATATGAAATTGCTGGTATTTGATACCTACAAAATGGCAATTTTATATTATTGTCATCCACATTTTGCAGATGAGAAAACCAAGGCATAGAGAGAGTAAGAACTGGCCCAAGGCCACACAGCCAGTCATTGGTAGATCCAGAACTTAAACCCAGACAGGTTGGCTGCAGAGCCTGTCCCCGTAAGACTATGTTATATAATTGACACATTATATCACTCAGAAATAGACTCTAGAATATATGCAGATTTGATCTGTGGTAGACAAAACTCTACAAATTTGTGGAAAAGGAAGAATCGTTATTTGGGAACACCGGCTAATTGGGGGGAAAGATAGAACAGCTCTTTACCTCCCACCTTGCCACAGATCAATTACAGATGGATTAAAGTGTTCTATGTATAAAAGGAAATCTTCAAAGCTATGAAAGAGGGTTAGCTGAATAATTATCTGCTGAGTGGAGAGGATACAAGGAAAGAACAGCAAGGCAATCTACATAAAAAATGGAAGCTTCTGTTCATTAAAAAGATAAAAAACAAAGATATAAGGAACAATTGGGGAAAATACTTGTCAGAAACAGGGCAAGGTGGATCGGTATGTCTCCACATAAAGAGCTGGAATAAAAGGGAAGGAAAGTTGGGACAGGGCATGACGTGGACAATTCATGGAAGGTGAAAAGCAAGCACATCGATTCCGCAAATATTTATTGGGCAGTCATTGCTGGCCAGACACTGTGCTGGGCTTGGGGACGGAGCTCGCCGTCTGTCGAGTGAGACGGACACTGAACCACCCACACGTGGTCGGTAATGTAATGCCAGGTACTGGGAACACAGGCATGTGATGGGCAGGAGAACAAGGCAGGGTGAGGAGGTGGGGAGTGGGAGCTGCTGTTTTCGATGGGGAGGTCAGGGACCACCTTGCTGGGAAGGTGGCTGTGGGGCAACTCCCTGAAAGAATTAGAGGAGCAGGATATGCACATATCTGGGGAAGAACACTGCGGGCAGGGGGACAGTGAGACCAATGTGATTGGAGCTTACTGAGCAAGGAGGAGAGTGAAGGGATGATGAGCTCCCAGAGGTGGCCAGGCACTTGACCATGGAGAGGCTTGGAGGCTCTGGGAAGAATTCTGAATTTTATTTCAAGCAATACAGGAAGCCACTGGAGGGATTAGAGCAGAGGAGTACGTTTAAAAAAAATTTTTAATAAACATATACAATTGTTCGAACTCAAAGCGATACAAACTAAAAGCAAAATGAAGTGCCGAGCATTTTGTAAGAGCAGACAGTGACACAGCACAGTTAGACGGACACTCATCCGTGGCTGGAGGAAGTACATCTAGTCGGTGAGTATTCATTGAGCAACGACCGTGAGCCAGACGATCTTTGAGGGGCTGGGGAGACAGCAGCCAGCAAGAGAGACAAGGGATCTGTGTTCAGGAAGTAGGGCAAAAATGTGCTCTCAGTCTATTTTATATTTGTTAAACAATAATCAATAGACTTTCCTGCCAAAACCAGAAACAGTCTGGTGTTTACAACGAATTGATCACGACCAGTTATGGATTTCTTTGTTCTTTCTCCACTTCCACTGCTTCACTTGACTAGCGTTAAAAAAAAGGTATAGGAAAACTACTATTACTACTATTATTCAGCATTGTAACTAGAGGTCCTAATCAAAGAAATAAGATAAGAAAAATAAATAAGAGGCATAGGATGAAGAAGGGAAAAGTAAAACCACATTAATGAAAGATATACTTAAAAACAACAAAAATATAAGGTACTTAGGAAAAATTATAACACTTCCTTCAGAGATATTAAAGAACATAAGACATCATAATTGTGGATAGGAAGATTTAATGTCATAAGCAAATCATTTATTACCCAAGTGGCTTATATGATTCCTTAGGATTCTAATCAAAACCCTATAAGGATTTTTTAAGGACTTGGCTTAAGAATAGCTTTGAAATACATGAAGAGGAAGATAAGACGATGAATGTATAACATACACCATATGAAGCCTTATAAAGTTCTGATAATTAAGAAATTGTAGTATTGACATGCATTAGGCAAATTGAACAACGAAACAGAAGGGAAAGCCCAATGCATATACTCCATGCATCTACAGAAATCAGATTTATGATAGTTTTCAATAAATATTGCTGAAGCAGTGTATTATCTCCCCAGAAAAAAAAAAATGAAACTGGATGTTTCCCTCACATCGATTTGTAAACTAATTACAAATAGATTAAAGACATCAATGTAAAATACAAAATTGCTTAAACTTTAGAAAAAAACATTGAATATATTTTTTAGGGACGGGATTTGTTACAGGAGGTAAAAGCACCTTTCTTTGCATGACAGCATAAAGAAAAGAAGCCACAAACCAGAAGAAAATCTTCACCAGAAATTGGTATAAAGAATGATAAAAGAACTACTACTATGGACAAAGGAACAGATTAATCAGCAGAAAATAGGAAAAAATAAACAGGCATTTCACAGAGGAGGAAACATAATTGCTCGTTGGCAAGTACATTTATGAGTATATGCTTGACTGCATTTGTAATTAGGGAAATTCAAATTAAAGCCACAATGAGATACCATTTTCCATCCATCAGACTGGCAAAGATTAAAAAGTCTGACAATGCCAAGTGATGGCAAAGTGTGGAGCACCGGGACTCTCACACACAGGTTGTGGGGGTGTAAATCCGCACAACCACATAAGAAAACAGTTTGTGATATTGTAAGTCAAACGTGCATATCTGACCGCATTACAAGTGTACTTGTAAGTGGGTATTCCGGAACAGTGGTCTCAAATGTACATGCGATGAATTTCCAAGGAGTTATAAGAATCTGATGGTTTTCAGGGAATCTACTCAGACAAACTTTCAAATGCCCTCTTTTCTACATTTCCCCTTTCCTAAGTCACAATTTTCCTACTTCTGGGGTCGGGTGCAGTCGCTCATGCCTGTAATCCTAGCACTCTGGGAGGCTGAGGCGGGAGGATCACTTGAGGTCAAGGGTCCAAGACCAGCCTGAGCAACAGTGAGGCCCTTTCTCTATTTAAAAAAATGAAAAAAACAGTTTCTCTACTTTCCCTTCCCCACACCCAAATCTTTTCTTTGGTGCAATACTGCAGTTGTAGAAAGTTCTAGACTGTCAGACACAGGTACAGTGAGAGATACCAGTGTCAGGGTTGAAAAAGTGAATGATTAGGCCGGGCGCGGTGGCTCACGCTTGTAATCCTAGCACTCTGGGAGGCCGAGGCGGGCGGATCGTTTGAGCTCAGGAGTTCGAAACCAGCCTGAGCA
>NW_012148563.1:1945314-1981415 GCF_000956105.1 Propithecus coquereli | reverse complement strand
TTACATAAATTCCATTCTAGCATCACATTTAATTATTTCCCCAATTTTTATTTAGAAAAATTTCAAACATGTAGAAAAACTGAAAGAATAGCATGTAAACATCTGTATACATTTCATCTACATTCTATAGTTGTTAACATTTTATTGTTGTTTGTCGTCGAATCACTGTGAATCCTTCGTGCGTCTTCTGAGAATAAAGACATTTGACTATGTTACTCTGAAATCCTCCCCCAAGAAACGTAACAGTAATTCTACAATAGCACCTGGTAGTCAGTCCGTATTTGGATTTCCTCAATCGCCTCATATTTTGTAGCTCTTTAAAAAACAGCATTCAATCAAGTTTCATAAATTGCATTTGGTTATTATGAATTTTAGTCTCCCTTATTCCAGAATACCCCTTCCCTTTTTATGACACTGACTTTTTGAAACTGTCATGCGAGTATTCCCATGGAATGCCCCCGACGAGATTTGTCGAAGCGTTTTTTCCTTCTTCCAGCCTTTGTGTCTCCTATTGGTGATGCTAAGCTTAATCCCTGGATTCAAGTGCTGAGGGGAAAGACCCCTAAGAAAATACAAATGAGGCGTTTTATTGTATAATTTTTATGTAGTCAAATCTGTCCATTTTCCTAAGCTTTTTGCTTTCATATCTTGATGAGGCAAGCCTTCTACAGCCCAGGATTATAAAAAGAGTCTATATTTTTCTAGTAGTTTTGATTTGTATATTTTTCTTTTATATATTTGGAATTTATTTTTGCATATGATGGGGTAAGAGTCTAAGTATACCTGTCCCCAAATGGTTGGCCAATTGTCCCTCCCCATTTATTAAATCATTGATTTTTTTCCATTGATATGAAGTGCTACTTTTATCATGTTCTAAATTCCCATATGTCTATGGCCCATTTTGCAGAACTTAGATATAACTCTGGGCTATCTGTTACTGTGCCAACACCGGAACACTTTCATTTCCAGTTATTTTGATATCTGGTGTACTGAGTTCCTCCTCCTTATTCTTTGTTTTCAATTTTTTCTTAGCTAATTTTTCACCTTTTCTCTTCTAGATGAGCTTTAGAATCACCTACATGAGTTGTTTTGAAAAACCCATTTGGACTTGTGACTGCAAATGCACTGAAATCAGAGGCTATTTTGGGGGAGAAGCAACATCTTCAATAATATAATTTTTTTGCTGGGAGAAAGGCTGTCCAGCCTCCTTTGCAATTGTGGCCACTCGACTGGGTTCTGGCAGCAGAACGTAACAGGGGCTTCAGGGGCAGCATCCGGCAGCCCACGGCTTGACCTCCTCTTCCTCTCTTCCCCAGTGTGCTGGCAGCACCATGTGCCTCGAAGGGCGGTAGGAGTGTCAGGTGTGGGGACCAGGTGTCAGGTCCGTGTTCCCTGGTTCTTGGGTTCCCAGTACTGAAGAACGGTTACTGGTACCCCGAGTCAACGGAGCAAATGATCAGACCGAGCAGGTGCAAGCAAAGTGTCAAAGTTTATTGCACAAGCACAGTACATTCCAAAGAAGGAATGGGTCAACCCCTGCGAATGGAGGAGATCTCGAGTTTACAGACAAAGTACAGGAAGTATAGTACACTGTCAAAGTCAGCAGAGTGGACTGCTCCAACGAGGAACAGCGTCACTCCAGAGTTAGGGTCTGTCCTTTATGCTAATCCACAATAATATGTTAAGCTGGGGGTGGAATATTCATGACTTTTCTGGGAAAAGGGTGGAAAATTCCCGGAACTGGGAACCCTCTTCGTTTTTAACCCTGTAAGGCAATTTCCAGGGGGTTGCCACGGTATTTGTAAACTGTCATGGCAGCGGTGGGTGTGATTTTTACTATGTTAATGAGAATAGGTCACTTGAGGATCCTGTCACCTTCCTTGTAGGCATGCTCCAAAGACCCTCTCTTGTGGCCTTGGTCACATCTCCATTTTGTGGTCTTTCTACCTCTTTTTGGTTGGTCAGTCCTTGGAGACCCCCTATCGTAGACCAGTATCTGTCCGGTCCTTAGAAGCCCCCTTGATGTGTCGTCTAGTCTTTCTTGGACGCCCCCTCTGGTCAATTTCTTCCTCCTGTTGTGGACAAAGTATCTCCTAGTGTCATCTGCTCCTGAGTGGAAACCTCCTAGACACAGCATCTGTTCCCCTTCCTCCTTGTCCCAACCTAACAGGAGTGAGGGGCTCAGCCTAGTGATGGCAGAGTGCTGGGCACAAAGGAGCCTGGGTCCCCAAGGACTCCAGGAGCGGGGCCACCACGTCGCCCTGGACAGCAGGCTCCCGAGTTCTGTCTGAGGAATGAATGAACCAGCATCTAGACTTCTGTCGTGTTGGAACCACCACTGCTGTTGTGTGTTTTCCCATGTCCGGCATCCTGTCTGAAATCTGCCTGACAGAGTAAGTCTATGAGAGGTCCCCACCCCACCCCACCCCCAGCGGCACGGAGAAATCCATGCACAAAACTGGGATCTCCGGGGATGAGACTGGCATCGTACTCTTTAGAGCCTCCCTAGTGATCCAGTGAGCAGCGACAGTTGGGAGCACATGATCTATACAAATAAAGGACGATGGAATCTACTTCTTATTGTGTCACAGGAAAAGGGTTGGACGGATTGCCACCAGATTTGGAAGGGACATTTGGGATTGTCAGACTTCAAATAGCAGCTTCCTGATGCACACCGAAGTCACCTGGGACTTGGGGCATCGCAAGAGCTGGTCACTCTCAGGCCAGAGGACCAGATGTAAAGAGAGGCCCAGCGCTGCTCTTGCGCATAGCAGGACACGCAGGCAGAAGAGCCCAGAGGCTGTGCCAGGCGGGAGCTCCTCCTCCCGGCCATCCTGAAGTCCAGGTGCCCGTGGCTAGTCTGGCTGCCTCACCTGGGCAACTCTGTGTGATTATTGATTGGATCTTGGATAAGGGGAAAATCTGCCATAAAAGACATTATTGGGAAAATTGAGGCAATTTGAATATGGACTACATATTATATTGCATCAGTGGGAACCATCCTGGGAGTGACAATGGCGCTGTTGTCACGGAGGAGAAAGGCCTTGTGCTTATTTATTTATTTAAAGGTGAAAAATCGTGATGCTGCTAATTTACTTTCCAGTGGTTCAGCATATCAAAGTATCTGTCTGGTATGTCTGTCTGTCTCCCTATCTATACATATCTATGTATCTACAGAGAAAGAAAGAAAGAAAGAAAGAGAGAGAGAGATATCCCCAGTACGTTAAAATGTTAACAATTGGCGAACACAGACGAGACACTTTTGGTGTTCACTAAACTATTTTGTTCTTCAACTTTTCTGTTGGCTTGAAAATATGCAGAACAAAAATTTCAAGGGAAGTGTAGGTTGCAAGATAGTTTGAAGAATGCTATTTTATTTCTTTAAATAAAAGTACATACATGTTTTTTAAAAGGACATAAGGACACATATCCAAATGCTAAGAGTGCCTGTTTCGGGGGGTGGGCAATGGTTAATTTCATCTTCTTTCCTTCCTTTAAAAATAGTTACAGAAACGATGAAATGTAGACATGGATTAGGGGCGGTTTCAATGTTACCTGCGGCGTCGTCGCCTATCCGGATGGTCCACATTTCCGGTCATGATGGTAATGGCGATTCCCGACACAGTGAGCTCACGAAGGGCTAAGCACGGCTCTAAGTTCCTTCCGGGTGGTAACTCGTTTAACCTTCCCGACACCTGAGGTGCTGCCCCCGCTTCACAGGTGAGCACCCACAGCACCTAGACAGCCCGAGCTTTGCGAGTGCACAGACCGTACCTTAAACTACCCAACACGTGGATTCGCCCGTGAGCATGACATTTTGTTGACAAAGGGAACGTTACATTTTCCATACCTAATAGCTCAGGTGCTGGGAGAAGCCGCTGCCCTGGCTCTCCGGAGAACTCGGCATCTGGGGACAACACCTTGTCTTCAGGGAAGTCATTTTCCCGGGGCTGGTTTGTAAAGCCACGTTGCCATACGTTTGGGAGCCCACACAACCGGGCACAGTTCTGGGCTGTTCTCCGCCGCCTCCCCAGCCTGCGGGCTGGCAGGCCGCCGGCTGCACTGGGAGTCTGCGGAGTGTTTCGCAAGATGAGGAGAGCGCCCTGCACACAGATCGTCGCTGCCTTCCTCAGCCGGGAGCAGCGCAGCGCCAAGTTCCCAGCATCCACGCTGTGTGTGCGTGTGCGTGTGTGTGTGTGTGTGTGCAGGGTGTGTATGTGGCATGTGTGTGTGTGCGCGTGTGTGGTGTGTTCAGGGCGTGTATGTGGCATGTGTGTGTGGTGTGTGCAGGGCATGTATGTGGCATGTGTGTGTGCAGGGCGTGTATGTGGCATGTGTGTGTGTGGTGTGTGTGTGCAGGGCGTGTATGTGGCATGTGTGTGCATGTGTGTGTGTGTGTGTAATGTGTGTGTGGTGGTTGTTCCTTTGTAAGGCAGTAAATGAGTTTTTTCCCCCCAGCTTTAAAATAAACAGATCCCGGGAGCGAGTGCAGTCAGAGATTGGTCAATACCGTATGCAAATAAATAAGTGCTAATTGCCTGCGGTGTCTCTGGGTGTCAGGTGCGGTTATTGGACCACATTTATGGGCCAATTAGGAGCCTTACCGGACTCTAGTGGTGATAAATTGTGGCTCGGTGGCTTCTCAGAACGTGCCGGAGACGGCGGAGCTGCGCCGTCTCTGCTGCGCGTCACTCTTCCCCACTCACGCAGTGTGGACACCAGGCTTTTGTCTGTCCCCGTCCCCACGCGCTCGGGGCAGGGGCGGCTCAGGTCTGTGGGGGCCTGTAGGGGCCGGGCCGGGGGACAGTCTGCACATGGCAAGTGGAACACGGGCCACGGCTGAACTTCCACCAAGGCGCTGGGGGACAGCAGGCGAGGGCAGGATGAGCGAGTGCGGCCCTGCTGGGGACAAGCCCGGCCTGGCTGGAATCTGGCAGGGGTGGTCTCCTGGGCACAGCTGGCAGACACGCTTCCTCCTCAGCCCTATCACAGTCACGGTGAGGTTGGGTTTCCTGAAAAGTAGAGAAACCCAAAGAAAATGGCCGCTGAAATTGGATATTCGACACCCAAATGCTCCAGGGAAGGCAAAGCCATCGATGGGCCAGAGCTTGGTCTTTGTTCGTTCACCCATTTCTGAGGGGATGTTTGGGCCCTGCGCTCTGGGGGTGACTCAGACCCACGGCCTTGGAGCCCAGGGGAGGAGCAGGAAGGGTGAACGACCACACCGGGAAACACCTGACCATCGGGATGAGCACCTGCTGGTCAAATGCAAGAGCAGGGAGGCTGGAGGGAGTGGGGTGGGGCAAGGCTGGGGAAGCCTCTTTGAGGAAGGGACATTTCATCAGAGCCCCAGAGGCAAAAAAGGAACCAGCCACAAAGAGTGGGGACTTCCCGAGTGGAGGAAAAGGTGACCAAAGCGGGAGAGGCCAGGACATGGGAGTGTGACTGGGGCTCGGGAGGGGTGGGAGGACACACGGCCACCTTTAGGGTCTTGGCCTGTACTGTCAGAGCAACGGGGAGTTCCAGCAGGGAACAGCACTGCCAGATCCCTGGGAGAAGGATGAGAGGAGTGGAGTGGAGGGTTGGGGGACCAGCGTGGGCCAGGGGAGAATGTTCTGGAGCCAGCACGGTCCCCTCGGGGGTGGGAGAGGCCAGGAGGGTGTGAGAGAACAAAGAGGGGGGTCAGGCCTGGTCTTCTGGAAGGTTCCCTGCTGTGTGTGCTGAGTTCTGGGTGGGGGTGTCAGTTTGAACTTTGATCCCTCAGATTCTATAAGTTCCAGTTTGCTTCTTACCTGAATGCTTCCTAATTTTTAATCAATCCGTTTCAATATCAAAGTAGTTAACCAATCAATTAACCAATCTTTTCTCCAATTTCAGTATGCATGAACAATATGTTAATAAAAAACCCAACCACGTTCTTCAAAGTCAATGGCAAACTGTGAGCTTCAACATATACCTCAACGTAACTCGTTTAAAAAAAATTATTTATTTATTTTTAGGGACAGGGTCTCACTTTGTCACTCAGACTGGGTGCCAACATGCTTGGCTAGTTTTTCTTATTTTTTATAGAGACAGGGTCTCGCTACATTTCTCAGGCTGGTCTGAAACTCCTGGCCTCAAGTGATCCTCCCGCCTCGCCTCTCACAGTGCTGGGATTATAGACATGAGCCACTGAGCCCAGAGACATGACTTTTTAAAATACAGATTGAGTATCCTGTATCTGAAATGCTTGGCACCAGAATTGATTTGGATTTTTTCAGATTTTGGAATATTGGCATATACATAATGAGATGTCTTGAGGAAAGGACTCAAATCTAAACACAAAACTCATTTGTGTTTCATACGTACCATGTACGCACAGCCTGAAGGTAATTTTATACACTATTTTTAGTAATTTTGTGCCTGGAATAAAGTTTATTTTTTTTTTTTTTTGAGGCAGAGTCTCTGTTGCACAGGCTAGAGTGCCGTGGTGTCATCATAGTTCACTGCAACCTCCAACTCCTGAGCACAAACGATCCTCCGGCCTCAGCCTCCTGAGTAGCTGGGACTACAGGTGCATACCACGACGTCCGGCTAATTTTTCTGTTTTAGTAGAGATGGGGGTCTCGCTCTTGCTCAGGCTGGTCTCGAACTCCTGAGCTCAAGCGATCCTCCCACCTCAGCCTCCCTTTGACTGCAACCCATCACATGAAGTCAGGGTGGAATGTCCCACTTGTAGCACCATGTCAGTCCTCAAAAAGTTTTGGATTTTGCAGTATTTCAGACTTCGGATTTTCGGATTAGGGATGCTCTCCCTGTATAAAGAAGTATAAAGAAGGAAATGAAAACAACCCAGATTCCCGAAGACATTATTGCTAACATTTTGGACTTTTTTTCTGGATATAAAAATATCTTTATTTAATAGAGATCGCTCATATACACTTCTGTATCCTAAATTTTATTTATATAATTTCCCCATGTGATAAACACAGTTTGAAGTGGCTAAATATCTCTTTATAGATGTACCATAATTAATTTAAATCTCCCCCTCTTGTTGGACTTTGAGCTTATTTCCAATATTTTGTTATTATAAACACCCCACAGTCATGAACATCTTTACGCAAATGTCAAAGTATTGACATCGTCCCTTGCCCAGATTGCTAGGCCTTGCCTTCATTCACGTGGACAACAAACACTGCGTCCCTGCTGAGATGAAGGTGTGGTCTGGGTGCTGCACGCCCAGGCAGAGGGAAGATTTTCAGAGCCTGTGTACACAATCCCCTGTGGCTTTGCAGAAATGCTGTTTCACTGTGCCCAGCCTGGCCAGGCCACGGTTCCATGGTGGCCTGGCCAGCACCATGTCTGGTCACAGTAAGAACCTTGGCTATGAAATCTAAGTATTCAGCCGGGCTTTAGTGCCAGCCCGAGAGAGCTTCCCAGAGCACTCGGCCCAAGTGCCTCGCATGGGAAAGTGAGTCAGTTCCCCACCGATCTCTCGGAAGGGTGACAGACACAATGAACTTGACTGGGAGCACTGCAGGGAAGGTGGGGACAAGGCCACGGCAGGGTAGCCAAGGTCAGATGGGGAGCCTGGGGCAGCCTGCCCACCAGTGTCCCTCTCGGAGAGGGAGCGCTCCATGTGCCCACCACAGGGTGTGCGTGGCATGTTGAGGAACCAGAAAGGTAGACGGGCAGAGACCATGGACTGCCCGCCCCATCCCCGCAAGCCCCACCCCACCTGACAACCACGATTCCAGCCTCCTTTGCAGCCCTGAGTGACCCCAGCCCGGTCTGGCCAGCACACGACACGAAGGGGGCTTTGGGGAAAGCCGATTCAGAGGGGCCCACTCGGCAGCCTCTCCCGTCTCCTTCTCTCCTCTTCCCACCTGGAAGGCAGGTGCTGGAGGTGCAACCACCCTCTTGTGGGTGTCGGGAGGTGGCAAGTACCAGGAACAATGGCTGACCAGAGGCCAGGAGGAGGCCGTGCCGAGGGGCATTCCGCAACTGTCTACACCAGCTGCTGCGCAGGCTCCTTGCTCCAGGACTTTTTGAGGAAAAACAATCCCTTAATTTAGGTAAGGCACTGTTCTGTAAATGTGTTACCAAATATGGCAGACAGGCAAGGTGCATTTAAACCAGCGCTGGCTCTTCCTAAAAGCACCGCTCTTTGTCCTTCTCCTGGCTATTTCCGAGAAGACAAGTCCCCTTTGTAGAATCCTGCCCTTGGCCACTGGTGTCCTGTGACTCGAGTGTGGCACCACATTCTGTGTTGGGACAGCCCCCAAGGCACTTTGCGGCTTCCCACACCACGGGAAAGTTCCAAGAGAAAATGTCAATATGACCATGTCATAAGACCACGTGGCTCTGTATTTACTACATGGAAGAGGGAAAGGACAGCCTTGTAAGTCTGCGGAGAGAGGCGTCCGAAAGGCATTTGCCAAATTGCTGGCTACAGTCAGGCCTGGTGAGTTTTACCTTCTTTATACTTTTCTGATTTAGGGAAGTAAAGACATACTGTATTTTACATGTAAAAATTACAATCGTGTTGATGATCCTGAGTGTTAATAATAGAGACCTGGAGTGGTTTTGTCCCCTGGCCGCCTGCTGCATCTGGGGCCGTGTGGATAGTGCAAAGACACTCAGGTGCATCTGGAACGTCTGGGCCCAGTTGGTCCCTGGCTGGGGAAAGAACGACCTCTTGGAGGTTCTGTCCTTGGGAGTGAAGAAGTCAGAACAGATGCTCCTTGCCAGTTCCCCATTCGGAGACTGCAGCTGGGGGCCAGTTCCCTTGGCTGGGCCTGGGCCTGGGATCCTCCCTCCCGCAAGCAGCTGAAGTCCCTTTTCTCTGATTTACCTTGCCTGGGAATTGAAACCCAATTAGTTGTGACAAATGACCGACACCACCAGAAAAAAACAAACACAACTCCACGACAGCAGCGTAGACATATTTTCATTTCTTTATTAGAAAGAGGCCTCTACACTATAGCCACCTCTCTCCGTTACTTTACACATTTTTCTTTTTCTTTTTCCCTTAGAATACTGTACAGCTGACACAAAAAATCCCCAGGCAGGAAAATACAAACTGGCATATTGAATCAAAACAAGATCATATGAAATAACAAGCAAAGTGAAATGTCTGTCAATGGTTTTAATTACAGTACAAACAATATAAATAAAGCATCATCGAGTCATTGTGAAACATAGAGTTGCTGAATGAGGTAATAGAAAAAAACAAAAACCAAAAACCATCTCTGGATAAACTCCCGCCCATCCTCCGTCTTCTATACATCGCTATTTACAGAAACAGAAACCGCACTGGTCGGCGGCTCCTTCCCGGCCTTCCTGCCCCACCTAGAAATGCGTCTCAGCCATCACCTTCGACCTGCTCCGGCCCCCGTTTCGGGAACACACGCCCATGGCAAGAGGAGGCCCCAGTTCAGAGCTGGCAGAAGGGAGAGCTGCCCCTGGGGCCCGTGGGCGACCCTCCCCTCCCCAGGCCAAGCCTTCCCGGCTTCAGGAGCTCAGGGCTGGGAGGGACCTGCAATCTCAAGAATTTGATATCATTTAGCCGCCAAAATTTAGTTGAGAGGGAAAAACTGTGATGCTTTTCGAGTGTTTGAGAAGGAACTACTTCTGACATGACGGTGCGGGTCTTTGTCCCCCTTCTTAACGCCACCAAGCAGTTTCTCAATGCTCCTTTCGCCTGTCCGCCTTGCAACAGCCCTGACCCCACTCACGTCGCTTGTGTACCTTCAAACCAGTCGTGCTGGGAAACCTGTGGGGACCCCTGGGGGGAGGGGGCAGGGGTGCCCTATGTGCTGGCATGAGCAGCACGTGGGAGCCAACCCCCCAGACTGGCCTCGGCTCAACACACCCTTGGGCCCTTCTTTGTAACGCCCCAGCCCTGAAAAACCCAGGCAGGATTACGTCTTCGCCGTCCTGGGAGAGCTGAGCGCAGGGCCCTGGCCAGGCCGCCCTGCTGGCGTCTCTGCCAGAGGCCTCTCAAGATTCTACCTGCAATGTCCTTCCTCAAGCCCGGACGGCGCCTGCCATGCTAACGACCAACCATTGCCCGAGCGGGCTCCCAGGGTCTGCTTTTGACAAGAGTTCTCCAACCTGCGCAGACATTAGCTTTCCAGGCCAATGTGGATATCCCCCAGCACCCGGGAGCAGGGGGCTTAATCGTACCTGGTTTGTTTCCTTTCTTAGACCTGCATGGCGAGACAGAGGCCCCGCACTTCCCCACACTGAATGCTGGATGGGCCTCACCAGGCAAGTCTGTACTGACCCTCAGGGGCCTCCTCCACGGACGCCCGTGCCAGGCCAAAATGAAAAAGGAGCCCTGAGCTGACCTCTCTCACACTCACGAAGGCATCGTGCCTTGGCCACGTCACGTGGCTGCCCAGCACTGGGCACCGAGGCCGGACGCCAGAGCTGTCTGTTCCCTTCTCCTGGGCAGCCTCTGGCCTGAACCCTGGACCCTTTGGAACCGCTGCGGGTCTTTGCGGCCACCCCTGAATGGGCCTGCCCACCTCCAGGCCCTGCGGCCCAGCTGTACGGAGGGAGGGCCTCGCACAAGAAGAGTCCCACGAAACAGGTGCAGCCCCCAAACCAAGCGCTGTCACTTTGTGGCAAAATCAGCACCTCGCAGCGCAAGGCGGTAAGAATAGGTTTTCAGGTTTATAATTGCCGTACTGCTGCTTTGGGGCAGGTGTTTATTGCACTGGTGAAACTTAAATGCTTCTAAAACCTGGCCTTTCAAAAAGATCACAGAAAAAACACTTGTTGGTTTTACAGAATCCCTTTCCAGAATCATCTACTGATGGAATGTCCTCTAATTTCAACTCTGACATACGCCGCAAACCCGTTTTTAAAGCGGCGGAGATATGCGTTTTACAGGGGGTCTGTTTTCATTTTAAAAAAAAAAATCCATGTAAGAACAGTATTTCTTCTCTAGGGGAAAGAGTAATTTTGTTTTGAAATACTAATGTCTAAGTTGCTAAATGTTCTTTTTTTCTACAGAAGTGAGAGATGAGGAGTCTGACACAGGCGCTCACTGTTTTTCTAATTGAAGATGTCACAGCCTCTCGGGGGCCAGTGATGACTTCCTGGCAGTGATGGAAATAAGTCTGTTTCTTAGTAACCCGTCTACTCCAAGTAGGTACACTTGCTCCCCTTCTCTCTTCTGCATAACTGGAAGAAATCTGACACTTCGGCTGAAAGGCAACCTAATTTAGATGCTTGAACAACAAAGGCCATCCTCTGGGGTACAGAGCCAGGCAGGGGCAGATCGGGCCTGGGCGGGGCCGTTGGGCCCACAGTGGGTGTGCTGGCCGGGCCTGGCTGGGGTGGGGCCGCGTGAGAGACGCATGCACCCAGGGCTTCCTGAAGAAAGCCACTTAGGAAGCCAAAAAAGGACAGGGAAAGTGAAGAGATGCAAGTCTGGATGCCAAACGCCCTTGTTTAGCTTTTTGGTGAAGGATGAGGGTGAAAATCATTCGAGACGTGACTTCAGAACACGTGAAACCCAAGTTGGAAGAGGCAGTTGGAAATAAATTATGTTTCCTTTGAAGGAAAGATGTGTGTCTCCAGCACTTTTCTGTCTGAATTCCTTCCTGACTGCTTTTCAATTTGTTTGCTTGAAGGCCATAAATACAACCCTGGGGAGTTCTAGAACAGTCTCAGTGACCTTGTGCAGGGGGGCGGTGGGAGAGAAAAGGAGCGGATGGGCGGGGGAGGGGAGCAGGCTTGCAGGAGGTGTGCGAGTGGCTTTCCAAGTACCTGTGCCTCCTGCGTAGCTGTTAGATCTGGTCACTCTCCCTGTTGCCAGGTTGCTGCGGGTTCTCCCCTTTCCTTTCCAGAATGTCCCAAATGCAGGGTTGGCAGACTGGGTGCCACAGGGAACCGTGGCACCTAGGGGCACAGCTCAGGCTGGGGGGCTGAGCAGCTCACTCCGGGGGGAAGACGAGTTCCCCAAGTTCAGGCGTGAGACGTGCTGGACAGCAGGGCAGGAGACCCTGCCAGGGAAGACGGCTCCAGCAGGACACTCGCTGTCCAGTCGCACAAGCTCGGGGAGCCGGGGAGAGAGGCGGGAGAGCCTAAAGCCACATTTGGCCACCCAGGCTGCTCCCCGGCAAGGCCTGATCTCAGAAAGGAGGAGAGAAAGTACACGGAGGTGAGGCCCCATGCATGCATGTGTCACAGCGGCCCACGGTGACGCGAGGGAGGGAGGCTTGGCCAAGCCAACACCACCACAGGGTGTAGGAGAGAGACAGGGTCATCCCGGGCCTCAAGTACCACCACCGCGCAGAATTCAACCCCTTCTTGCCTCTGGAAAATCACAGACTAAAGGAAGGGAGGACATGCACGAGAAGCAAGGGCTGAGGAGACGGTAAGCGAGCAGGTTTGAGAGGGGCTCTCGGGAGCAGGGCCCCAGGGAGGCTCATCCCTCCTCTGACACTGCTCCGGGCACGCACGGGCCGGGGAAGGGCAGCAGCGGCTCAGCAGAGAGAGGAGGCCACAAGCTAAAAAGGAGGGGCTGGCTGGCAAACATGCCCATCACTGCCTCCCCAGGACGCTGGGTCGAAGACGTGGTGTCAGCTAGGGGACAGGTTTCCAGGTGTGTGCTCTGGCTTCGGTCCTATCGGTGTCTCTGTTCTTAATAAACGCTCCCATTTTCCTAGCATCCTCCCCCTGGCCAGGTGTTAGGCTGGCATTCGTCACACTGGTCCCAAACCTCACTGTACCCCGCAAGCTTCACAGAGGAGGAAAGGAAGAGTCCGAGGAGCTGGACGCTTGCCCGAGGTTACACCAGCATCCTTTGGTGGACGGCAGAGCCAGGTGCACCCAGGTCTGCTAGGCCCCCGGGGCTCTTTCTCACTGGGTCGTGTTTCTCCCTAATGAAGTTAGTAACAGCTCCTACGCAGACACAGGAAATGACCCCAAACGTGCGCAGATGTCACAACACTGGGCAGGCTGGTATCTACACTGGAGGGCAGAGGCTGGATCCAAACAGACCTCATTAGGCTGGGAAAAATCTCAGAAGAGGGAGCTTCAATGCAAGACGCTGTGCCGAAAAGCCGCAGCCCGGAGCTGGCTGGCAGACCAGCAGCCCTGCTGAGGACATAATTCAGTAAGATGGCACTCTCTTCTGTGTCTCATAACCCCGTGACCAGCAAGCACCCATTGCCTTCACCTCTGTTTCTGGCGTGCATAAACATGGTGAGTACTTCTTGGGAGATACGACACTGCATCCGGTTTCAGGACCGATGACTCATGAACTTGTCACTCACAAACCTTCAGCTGCTCATTTCCTGGGATGACCAAGAACAACCAGGGCTCAGGGCTGGGGTGTTGGGCTCAGTAGACCACCCACCCTCTCCAGTACTTGAGGTCTGCTCGAGCTGGGTCAGAAACACAGCGTCTTTCCCTGCAGGGTTTTCTCGGCCACTAGTGAAATCCAGCTAGCTCTGCGACACACTTCCACTTGAGTGACCACCACACCCGATGCCCGACGTGGGGATGTGGGGGTGTCCAAACCACCCACGTGGTTACTGGGTGTGCACAGCCTGCTCCTGTGCTAGCCCAGCTGGCTGAGTTCTGAACAGAAAAGGGGATGTGGATTCTACGGTGGTGACTTCTCCAATCATCATCATTTCATACAACAATGAACAATGAAACTCGACCCCCTTCCCAAACTGGTTCTCTCTCTCTCCAAACCACTGCTCTTGGGCCTTGCTTCTTCCAGCCTTGGTGTTAGCTAGCTTGAAAATGGCAATGAGAGCGTTGTTAGCAAAGAAAGGATTTCTGGTTTGACATGGAAATATGAACAGATTAGCCACCAGTTTTATTTGGAAAGAAAACCCTTGAAACCCCACTACCGCCTTTCCTTCTGCTGCCAAAACTTGGGCTCAAGAAAGTGGGGTCTGTCTTGGAGCAAATCAACGTGGCTGAAAATGGCAGGGGAGGGGCTCTGTTTTCTAAGGAGGAGTCAAGGACATCCCCATGCTGGAGGCAGGGAAGGGGAAAAACCAATCTAGCATTCAGGTTGTAGAAGGCGGATTGAAACGAGAAGTCATTTGGGAAAATATTATATTATAAACACATAGAATAATATGTACACACTCATATACATCCCAAAGAGAAGCCTTACAAGGAATTCCGTTTCTTTTCAACAGAAGGCTTCACTATGATAAAGCATTCCTATAGTGGGAATTAACTACAATGAAATAATTTAAGAATTTCATTTATACTATATCTGTGCTGACTACAGAAAGTCCACGGTCAGGGCTGTGCGGAGCTGCACGTGTACAGCCGGGTGAGAACACTAACGCGTTCTTCGAAAATAGGCAATGACTTGATTTTTCTCTATTCACATTTAAAATAACTACACAGTGATGAAACGCAGAATTAAAACTCGAATGGATGGGCTATGGGACTGTTGTCACGGTTCTCAGACTTGTGGCTTCTGCACTTGTTGTATTTTTGGGTTCTGGTGACTTCCACCGAGCTTAATTAAGATTAGAAATTTCCATGAAACACTTACCCACATATAAAGTCTCTGTAAAGCTTTATTTCTTTCCCCACCTACTTTGAATATTTTTTTAAAAAGTGAAAGAAGAGGAAAAACTTACAAACATAAGGTTTAATATAGGAGAGCAAGGAACTTCCCGGTGGCTGCCAGGCAATGTGCCTTTGTGTTTCTGTGCTACGGCAGGCCGGTGTCCTCATCTTCCATCATGACAACCCTTCCTCCCCGTCACACTGCCAGAGGCAAAGCCGCCCCCTTTTCTTTCGAACCTCAGGGATGCCATGACTTGGCTTATTGCGTTTGACCGCCACAGTGAAGGCGGCTCACGGTACCACGACAACGGCACATCAGGCGAGGTGCTAGCCGGCGGGGCCTGGCCGCTAAGTCCAGGTCGTGTGGGATCTCAGGAGCCAGTGGGTGGCTTAGAACCATCAGCGGCTGCCTCTGTAAAGCACCCTGGTCTGGCATTCAGAAAATCGCCCCGTCTTGCCAGAGCCCCTTGGTCTTGGTTAGCAAAAGTAGCGTCCGAACTAAATCATGCTTTCAATCACGAGAAATCACATGCCTCTTTTCCCCTTTCTAATATGCGCCAGGGTCTTTTTTTTTTCCCTTCTCAATTTTAATAAGCAAATCGTACCACCATCTTATCCTGATATGTTCCTTTTTAAAAGCTGTATATCACGTTAATGGAAGTGTTTACTGCTGGGAATATTTTCCATGTACAACGATCTGTAACCCTCTTATCTCAACTAGTTGCACGTTATTAGTTCACATCCAGTTCAATTTATAAATTAACAGAGGTGCCATTTGTCTGTACAAAAATCAATGCATATTTATGAACTTCTTTTATTCAAATAGATTTTCACACATCTTATCTAAAGACACAATACAGAAGCCTGTGTAACTTGGGCAACGTGGCCCAGGAGTGGCTGAGACCCGACACATCCACCTTGGCAAAAGGACATAAAATATCTCTTATGTTCGGAAAAAATAGCCTTTTATGTATTTACTCGGTTTACCGAATGTACTCAAAATGCTATTATTAGCTGAATTTGTGATTTCCTTTTGAATTTCTGAGTTATTCTTATTTATTTTTTCCATTTTGTTTTTGCACCAAGGAGACTGCAGTCAAATAATACTCAGCAACTGATTTCCTCTCTTTGGACTGAAAAATTAAACAGATACTAAATTATGACAGTGAATTTAGAAAGGAGGGCTCCAAGGGCTTGAAAGAACATGTCTGGGATAATATGATGCTTCTAAGAGTATTGCAATCACATCGTGGCAATCACCGGAGCGTGCCGCGTAACTACCTCCTCGGCTAATATGCTTTCTTCTCGGTGATGACTAATCATGTTCTATTAAACAGCGGTAATGCTGCAAGAACTCAACTATACAAGTGTAATGAAGCCAGTATTCTCCCTGGACAGATTAGCTACAACTGATTTGACACATACCATCATAGGGGCTTCAAACCTGACAAACTCTGTGCTTGCCTCTGATTTATGCCGTCAAGCTCCTCGGAGAAGAGATGAAATCCAAGTGTTCCGTTTGGTAGAGGTGAAATGTACTGATGTGCTTAACTGCCGGTTAAGGAAAGTTGCCCCTTCTCCTTGTTCCTCACCTCCTCTCCCCCTCGAGTCCCCGTCCCTTGTGCCACCAGGACAAGGGTCCCGCACCGTGTGCTATCATCGAAGAACCAAGGCCCCGTCGGTCTCTCCTGTTTGTTGTTTAGGGGAGTTTATGAAAAGGGATCGATTCTGCAGCCTCCTGGCCTCCTCTTTGCCCTTTGAGGATGTCCGGGCTTTGTGATTTCGTTTTGGGTGAGAGTGGGCGGGTGGGTGGGAGGTGACCACCAGGAACAGTGAGGGGATGCGACGGGACTCACGTGCTGCAACTTCCAGTGCGCGGCGAGGCTGCCGCGTCCCAGGCCTGGCGGGGTGGTGGGTGGGCACGGCTGCTCCTCAGATGATGGTGGGCACCCTCCCGCTGCTGTTGTTCCGGTTATTGTTCTTCCTGGACAGGTTGGGGGTGGCCATGAGCACGAAGCGCTCGTCAGGGCAGCCGTACTGCAGCAGGACGTCGATGCACTCCTGGCTGGAGGCCTGCCGGGCGTAGGCCAGCGCCGTGTTCCCGTGGGCGTCGCGGGCCATGACGTCCACCCCGTACTGCGGAGGCAACAGAGCCCAGGTTAGCATCATGGGGTCTGACGGAGGGAGGGGCAGGGAGCTTCCTCTGGGCCCCTGCACTTGGTGGCCTGTGCTCCGACAGGGACTGCTGGGGCCGGCTACAGTAGGAGTGGTGGGGACCCAGGACCAGCCAGTGCTGGAGGCACAGCCTGGCCCCCCGTCAGGGCATTCTTTAAGGGAAAAACATACTTTTCTCAACTAAAAGCCCCTCCTTTGTGCAATATCAACGAATCAAGGATAACTTTAATTTTGCTATTTCTATTTTGACTTTCCAATTGTAAAAAGAATATAAATCACTTCTTTTTTTATCTCAGAGGCAATTCATTTTATTGTAGAAAATACATAAGCAATGCATAAAAGCATAAGAGAGAAAAATCACCTATAATGTTGCCATTCAGAGATAACCTTTGTTAATATTTTAGTGTGTTTTCTTTTAATGGGTTTTCTCTGAATCTAAATGTATGTGTGCATAATTGAGATAAAACTATACAAGTCGTTTTAACCTTTCCTTTTTTTTTACTGAACACTGTACTGTGATCATTTTCTTACATCATTAAAAATGACTCAAAAGCATGACACATAATAGCTATCTAGTATCCCACCACACGAGCATAATTCAGTCACTCTGTCCTCAAATGCTGCACATTTTGTCCAAATATTGTCATTGGTAGAAATAGTGCCCTGATATATATCCTCACATCAAATCTTTCTCAGGATCTCTGATCATCAGAGAGATGATTAGGAGGAGGAAACGCTCGGTTAAAGTACACAACATTTCTAAGTTTCTTGCTCATGGAAAGGGTGGATTCACCCCCGTTTCCGCCGGCTCACACTGTAAGGGAGTCTCAGCGCACGCTCTACGGCCCCGAGCCATCGAAGGAGCTCTCCGCCAATTTGATAAGGAAGGACGGCCAGCGATTTGTCGCAGGCAGAACTATGCCCCCGCTCCCCTCGCCATTCGCACGGTGAAGCCTCACACCCAGCACTCTCGAAAGCGATTATATTTGGAGATGGGGCCTTTAAGGTGGCAGGTAGGGTTAAACGAGGTCTTAAGGGCGAGGCCCTGATCCTACAGGGCTAGCGCCCACGTAAGAAGAGGAAGAGGCCCGGGCGTGGGTGCAGAGGAAAGGCGGGAAGGGCCATGTGAGGACACAGGGAGAGGAGCCATCTCCAAGACACCAACCCTGCCGGCACCTTGACCTCGAACTTCCAGCCTCCAGAACTGTGAGAAACAACTGTCTGTTGTTTAAGCCACCTGGTCTACGGTGTTTCGCTGTGGCAGTCCTAGCAAACTAACCGCAGTTGTTATCTAATCTGTATCACACCATATGCATGACGAGTGCGCCAACGTGCGCCACGTACCCAGATCAGGAGCTGCGCCAGGACCACGTTCCCCTTGCGGCAGGCCAGGTGCAGCGCCGTGCGGCCGTCTCCCTCCCCGCAGGTCTCGTTCACCTCGTCCCGGGAGCCGTGCGCCAGCAGCAGGATGACCGTCCGCAGGTCCTCGTCGGCAGTGGCCCGCAGCAGGTGCTGGCCCAGGGACAGCTCTGTGCACGGCAGTGGGGCCAGGAAGAGCTTCTGCTCGTACTTGGCCCGGATCCACCGCTCCTTCTCTTCCCTGCAAGAGCCACCAGACAGGTGTGGTCACCATTGGCAGGAAAACCCGGGCCACAGCCCCCGCCTGCGTGGCCAGCAGGCACTCAGAGGGAGGCAGGTAACTGGAGATAAGTGTCTTCCCTGGCACAAGGGAGTCCCCAGGGATGCAGCTAATCCATGCTCACAAAGTGGCGTCCTCACCGCAGCCCAGCACCACCTGGGAACTTACCAGAAATGCAGGTTCTCCACCCCCACCCCCAACCTTCCCCGACCCCCAGCAAAATCAGAACCTCAGGGGGTGTTTTAAAAAGCCCTACAGGCTCACGCCCGTAATTCCAACATTCTGGAAGAGGTGGGAGGGTTGCTTGAGCTCAGAAGTTCAAGACCAGCTTGAGCAAGAGCGGGACCCCATCTCTCCTAAAAATAGAAAAATTAGCCGGGTGTCGTGGCACGTGCCTGTAATTCCAGCTACTCAGGAGGCTGAGGCAGGAGGATGCTTGAGCCCAGGAGTTAGAGGTTGCAGTGAGTTATGATGATGCCACTGCACTCTACCTAGGGTGACAGAGCAAGACTCTGTCTCAAAAAAAAAAAAAAAAAGCCCTGCAGAGGCTTCTGATACCCAAGGTAGGAGAACCACTGATCTAAGGCTCATGGCCTCAGAGTTCTCGATTTCTTTTGCTTTTAGTGCAGAAGCTGTGGCCTTGGGTCAGTGGTTCTCACACCTCCCATGCATCGGAGAGACAGGGTGCAAGGACAGCCTCCATAGGCCGACAGCTCAGTTTTACTATAAGCAAGAAAAATTGTGAGTCGGGATTAAAGGACATTTGGCTAGAGTCTGGGGGCAGGACAGTCGGAGGGCCCCCCCCACCTGGGGGTGACGTGTGCTCTTAGCTCATCCGCCTGCGATAGGAGGGTGTGTGATCTCCCCGGGGTCTCCGAACACTTTCAGTTGAAGAAACATGGCCAGAGACCCACCCTGGAAAGGCAGAAACTCCAACGGGGAGGTTTGGAAAAGAGACACAAGCTAAGTCCAGTCACTGCATGCGCATCTGTCATCTCTCAGGACACCTGGGAAAGGCTTAAGTGCAGGTGGCAGGATGTCACAAAGCCCTCAAATGACAATGAACAGCCAAGTTTTCTGAGGGAAATTGTTCCAGGGTGTAGGAAACAAGGCAGGCGGCCCCCCAAGGCCAGGGCTGAGCAGGGGCACAGAGGAGAGGATAAGGCTGGGGACAGGGCCGGGTAGGGGCAGGGGTGTGGACAGCAGAGATGATGGCAGCCGCCCCCGCTTCCCCTGCATGACCCAGCCGGGACTGAGCATCCACAGGTCAGTGGGTGTGATAACCACTCCATCCCCGGGGGTCTAAAGAGGACAGGGACCCTGCATATGACATCTGGAGGGAGGGCTGAGGAGAAAGGGGGCCAGGATGGGATGAGAAACTCAAGAAAGAGAGCAAGAGAAACCGACAGCAAGGCGTGTTTACGTTGACCCGGAGCAGGGACCCTGGGCAAGCTGCTCCTAGGCTCTGTGGCTGCTCAGGATGGCTTTTGGTTCTAGTTTCTCAAAAAAGGATGTGAGATGGCCAGGCGCGGTGGCTCACGCCTGTAATCCTAGCTCTCTAGGAGGCCGAGGCGGGCGGATTGTTTGAGCTCAGGAGTTTGAAACCAGCCTGAGCAAGAGCGAGACTCCGTCTCTACTAAAATTAGAAAGAAATTAATTGGACAACTAAAAATATATAGAAAAAATTAGCCGGGCATGGTGGCGCATGCCTGTAGTCCCAGCTACTCGGGAGGCTGAGGCAGGAGGATCGCTTGAGCCCAGGAGTGTGAGGTTGCACTCCAGGCCCAATAACAGCTGAGAACCACTATCTGTAAAAAAAAAAAAAAAAAAAAAAAAAAAGGATTTGAGAGGTACTGAAAACTCAGCAGTCCCCAAGACTCAGCAGCACTGATAGGAAAAGGGGGGAGGAGTGGGGGAGCAAGAAATTTAAAAAGAACAACGTGAGATTTTACAAGTAGCTCTTGAAATTTTGCAAGCGGCCAGGGAGCAGAGCCGGCAGGGTGTGCTCCTCGGCCGGGCAGATGCTTTCTGATGAGGATGATGAAGAAAAGAGAGAAAAGCCCGCCATCCGAGAAGGGGCTGTGATTACCCACAGAGACCGAAATAATACACTGATTCTCAATTGCCCTCTCCTAAAATCCAGAAGTTTCTCCAGGGGAGTAATCAGAGTACATAGCTACAAACGGCACGGAGAGATCACTTAGGGCTTCCACGAAAGTCTAGAAAGAAAACTCATTACCCGTGACATTTCTGCTTCCGAAGCACAGAGGAAAAGCGTTGTATACACCTTTTACCCGTGTTTACACTGCTCCCGGTGATCCAGTGTCGGGTTAGCCCTAATCTGTTTTTAAATACTTAGGCAAACAAATTCTTCCAGGAGTAAATCTGCATTAGTTTTGCTTCACTTCCTGGTACATGGGAGTGACCCCAGAGTGACCCCCGACTCTTTTCATTCGGAGATTTCCAGGACAAACACCGGGCTGCAGCTGAGAACTGACACACTGGCACCCACAAATGCAGCGGTGGGCGCAGCCCTCGCGCCCCACTCGGCAAAAACACGTGCGCCCAAGTGCTGGCCATGTCTGAGAAATGCCAGTTAGAGAGAAAGACCAAAAACAAAAGAACAGCAAAAAGCGGTTTTGATGATATTTTTCGAACTTTACCTAAAATGTATTAAATGTTTGTTAATGCATTTCATAAATCACAGGAGAGGAAGAGCAAAACGTGAATTAAATGAAAAGGGATGGTCGTGAAGATGTCCAGATTTTCAAGTTCCGATTAGCTAACTCTCATTTTTTGGTAGGCATTAAAATCATAACTGCTTTATTCTGCTCCGATTGATTTTAATGGTCATTGCTAAATCATCCGGGGATAAACCCGAGAATTTACATAGTAACTACAGTCCTAACTGCAATTATTCAATTTTCTTTTTCTCATTCAAATACTCCGGCCAAAGAATGAGTACAAAACCACAGCTCTTGCGCCCTTTGCTGTCACCCGCGTGTGCTCTGGGGACTCTGTCCGGGTCTGGTCACCCGGGGGCAAGCCCATCTGAAGGGACTGAAACCAACACACGTCTGAATGAGCCGTTCTTTGCTTTTAGAAATCGGTCCTGTTTATAATACATAATAAAGGTGAGTCCAGGTTTTGTGGAGCTGAAAATGTATACTATTTTGGGAGCCTTCTTTAAGAGGAAAATTGAAATAGTATGTACATGAAATTAAAAAGAGGGCCTGGGAGAAGGCGGGACAACAGGAGGGGCCCAGGCCTGGGCTTCCTTAGCCTCGTGGCTCCCGATAAGAGAAGGAACAGATTGCTCACATGGGTTTGAAAACCCGAGTCTACAACTCAGATACAGAAACGGGCTTGATATTGGTAACTGTTACCCGGGAATTCTGCAGGGATAGGAGACAAGGGCCAAGTCCCTGGACAGGCTTCTTGGCGGGGCCTCCCCTTGCCCCACATCCGCGTGACCCCTCATGTTTCCCCAAGGACGCCCCCAGGTCTGTTCCTGTGGCTCTTATTACCTGACAGAACCATGGCTCTTCACCCAAACTTCGTGTGCTACTTAAAAACAGAAGCTCTCAATGCCGACTTCTGGGTCCTTTGGGGCTGCAATATTTCAGTGTGTTTCCAGACACCAGGACGTGGCCAGAAAGCTCTGGGCAGCCCCTGGGCTTCGTGTCTGTGTCAGAAGTGACCCTTCTTAGCAGCTGAAATCCAACTGGTATGAAAACAGGACTCAGACATGGGCACTGGGGTTTTGGGGTGCTCATTCAGCACCCCCCCGTCCATGTTCAACCACTTGCCATGACCTAGAGCCCATGTCCTGTGGCCGCTGCCCGACCTGACAAACGGGGTGGGGGGAGGTTAGCTCTGTGCACTTTCTGCAGGGGCCAGAGCACGGGAAATAAACTCTCCCACGGATGCCGGGCTAAAGGCTGCGGTGTTCAGCGTTAGAGAGACTGGGGTTTACATGTCTGCTTTTTCCTCCTTAGTGGTGGACTTTCACTTTTTTTTTTTTTTTTAGAGACGGGGTCTCACTCTGTCACCCAGGCTGGAGAGCAGTGGTGCAATCACAGCTCACAGCAGCCTTGAATTGCCAAGCAAGCCTCCCATCTCAGCCTCCCGAGTAGCTGGGACCACGGGCGTGTGCCACCACATCCAGCTGACTTCACCTTTCTAATAATTTCTTGGACCCCTCCTCTCCTCATCTGTAAAATGGGTACAGCAACATCCACACCAGCCAGGGCTGTTTTGGGATTTGAGATCATGCATTTGGATGATGGGCTGGCCAGAGCAGTTCCTCTGCAGATAGGAGCTGTTGGTGTTATGACTGAAGAGCATAACGTCTCTGATAATTCAACATCAAGGTCATGTGTGCAAGAGCCCACCACGGGGTGGTCTGTGTGCTGGTGGTGCTGGTGGCATGGGGCTGGGTGCCAAAACACCTGCTGGGTGCTAGAGGTTTCTAAATCATGGCTGTCTGGAGATAAGACCCTCACAGGACTTTGTGGTCAGCATGGTGAGGTGGGTTGCTCTTGGCCAGGGGCCTTGACAAGACCACTGGCATCTTGTGTGCTCCCCTAAGGGTGCAGAGGGCACCAAGACACTGCAGTAAGTGGGGCATGGCTGGTTTAAATGACCCATGGCTGTCAGAGTTGCTGGGGCAAGGTCTGGTCAGCCCCTGCCCACAGCCTTGAAATGTTTGAAGGCTTCTTGCATGTTATAGACCGAATTGTGTCCCGCAAAATCCACATGTTGAGGCCCTAACCCCCAGTGAAGCTGGACGTATAGATGGGGTCTCCAGGGAGGTAATTAAGGCTAAAAGAGTCCATGAAGGGAGCCCCTAATTCAATCAGGGCAGGTGTCCATATAAGCAGAAGAGACGCCAGATCTCTCTCTGCGTGCACACGAGGACATGAGGACATGAGGACACGGTGCAAAGCCACCATCTGCAATCCGGGAAAGGAGGCCTCACCAGAAACCAACCCTGTTGGTACCTTAATCTTGGACTTCCAGCCTCCAGATCTGTGAGAAATCAATTTCCCTCCCTGATGCCACCTAGCATGTGACATTTCGCGGTGGCAGCCGAGCCGACTAACACACAGGACAGCCGCATCCTTCCTCATTCCTATCTGGCTTCTGCACACACAGGTACCGTGTGAAAGACGGACACTCTGACAATGGTTTATTTTCCACGAAAACACCCCGTCTAAGACCATTCGCCCTAAGCAACCCTGACACCAAAGCGCCAACACTCGGACTGTTACCGTGGTGTCCCGGTTTCACTTCTGGGATCCTGGCTAGTCTTGGCCGGGGCTTTCATTTCCCCAAGGAAGGCCAGTTCAAGAGCAGCGGAGCCGGCAGTAGATCACCTCACCTCATTCCAATCCCCTGGAGGACCACTGTTCACAGCCTCTGTTAGCTAATGAGCTAAAAAATGAATTATTGGCACAGCCTGCCATCAGCAGAAAGGAGGGGGCCCCGCTCCCCATCTGATCCGGTGCTGACACACCTTTAAATAAATCAGCTGCAGGAGAGCAAGGGAAAACCAGGGACGGGCAGCTAATCAGAAGAAGGACTCGGACCCAGTCCCCCCAAATAAAAAGAAAAGCTACATCCAAAGGTGCCGCAGTAAATAGTTTTTTCTCTTCCTGCCTAGAATGAAACCCCTTCTGTAGGAGGCCCTCCACCTCCTCCGGGCCACCGCAGGAAACTGCCTGGCGCAGTTACAGGGCCATCCTGGGCAGAGCACCAGACCTGGGGTCCGACAACAGGGGGGGCCGGGCACAGGAGCTGGGAGCCCTCTGGGTTTTCCGGGCTCCGCTGGGCTTGGAGACGGACGCTCTGGCACTGCAGCCTGACGGGCTGTGCCACACCTGACTATAAGGGCTGGTAACTTGGCCAAGGTGGGCTCCGTGTGCCCACCCCAAATACTATTCCCTTGGACACACCCCATCTGACACCTGCAGATTTAGTGCTGGCCAACTGCGGGCACCAGGAAATACCACGGGGCCAGCTGACAAGGTGCAATCTCCATGTGAGAGGAGTGCTTAGTGTGACGACAGCAACTGGCTTTCCTGATCTTTCCTGATTAGCACGACTCTTAGAAGGACGCTCGAGCGTGTATATTTTTTAATAAACAAACTACACGTCAAATGCAGGGCACGATGCATATGTGACAGCAGAGTCCTGACCCTATTTTGGGAAATCGTGGCAAAAAGGAAAGGCTGCAGGGAAAGAGGGGTGGGCCAACTGTATTCCAAGTTTTAAAAGAGGGGGAAGGAGTCTGGCATTGACAGACACAGCCTTTCCTTCTTTGAAACGCAGCAAGAAGGAAGGGAGATTCAGGGAACTCCGCACCTCCCAGACTGCTCAGGGCTGCGGGATGAAGGAAGAGAGGCTCCCAGTCTGGCCCCAGCCTTACAGACGGGCCTGGGGACAGATGCGGCCGGCCGGCAGCTGGCTGGGCCGAAGCTCTCTTCTCTGGAAAAGGGCGGACGCTGCGTTCCCTTCGACCTGCACGGGCACCAGACAGAGGGAGCAGGAGGGTGGGTCGGGATGGAAATGCGCATTTACGTTTGCAAAAGAAACCTTGCAAGGTCAGGGTTGTGGGGGGAGAGAGCTGTATTCCGATCTCTGCGGCAAGGACCCAGGGGTGGAGCCGATCACCAGGAGCAGGCTGCGCTGGGAGATGCACCAGGGCGAGACCAGCCGCTTGACAACACTGCCTAGGACGATGGGGACAACCATCGCCGTGATGGTTTATCTGTCCTCAAGTGACGGGGGAGAGGGGGATGGCATGGGAAGAGCTGTGTGTTCCCAACGCTTTCACTTACACAGAACTGGGACGGGTCCTTTCTCGTCCCAGCGTGTGGGACACCGCGGCGGGGCTGCCTTCCCTGCGAGAATTCATCAGGACGCCGCCCTCGACAAAGGCTGCTCTTTCACCACTGCTGCCTCTGAGTGTTTGTGTCCCCCCAAAGGCATTTACTGACATCATAACCCCCAAGGTGACGGTATGAAGAAGTAAAGAGGCCTGGCGGGGATCACGAGCCCTTCCCCCCAGGGGAGGACACAGTGACACAGCACCATCTGAGGCAGAGGCCAAGTCCCACCAGACAACAACTCGCTGGTGCCTTGATCCCGGACTTTGTGGCCTCTGGAACTGCGAGCAACACATTTCTATGCTGCAGAAACTACCCTGTCTAAGGGATTGTGCCATAACCGCCCCAAAGGACTGAGACAATAATAAACCTAAGCCGTTCGCGTCGTTCGTGCACCTTTGTTTACAATGCTACATGAGCCAAGTGGTAGGTTTTTGATCCATGGACGTTGTTCATATAAAAGAGAAGAGTCACTACGAAAATAGCCAGACTCTGCTATTCGGACTAGGAAAATATCAATGCTGTTCATAGCCGATGCTTACTAAGTACTTATGACGCACCCGATGGGCTGAGTCTGTGGTACAATCATCTCATTTAATTTTGACAATGCCTAGTGAGGCAGGTCCTACTGTCACCCCTATTTTAGAGAAGGTGAGTCGTAAGGAGGTGATAGCCGAGTGGCTGGCCACCGTGGCACTGTCTGACTTCTTCCTCTGGGCTCTGCTGCCTCCGAAGCAGGAAGCTCATTCCTGTGTGCACGGCCACCACCCGGACTGCGGGATCCAGGCGGATCCACGGCACCGCTCTGCCCACTTTCTCCTTCCGGCTGTCGCAACACTTGGTTCTGTCCCTGGCAAAGGGTTAGGTGCGATTCGCTTCTGAGAGAGAATCTAGAGCTGCACTACCAACGGGGTAGTCGTGAATTAAACTTTGATTAGGTTCAAATTAAGTGAAATAAAATAGGACAAAAGCTCATCTCCTTTAGACACGTCCCACACGTTGCAAGTGCTCAACACAAACACGTGGCTGCAGCTGCCACCGTGGGCTGCCCAGGTCCACACCACGTCTGTGGCTGCTGATCTGGACACGTCCACCACTGCAGAGGACGCACGGATCTGGATGACCTGACAGTTCTTACCTCTGCTTTTCTTCCTTGCAAAGATTACTTGTAGGCTGACTATAAATAATAATAATAATAATCATTAAAGAATTATAGAATGAAGAGAAAGGAAATCACTAATTTGGGGGAAAAAACTGAGGGACACAGCAAATGATACAGGTGCCAGTACCCACGACAGAAGGGTATGTGGTCCCTGGGAGCCAAGGTTTGCCAGGCATCCCGGTCCTAGAGCAAACCTTGGTCACTGCTGGTGGCATCATCACGTGTGCACTGGCAAATCCTGTCATCGGTGTTGACCAGCAAAGCGTGGGCAAGACCCTCAGGACACCTGGGTGGAGGGAGAGTCACACCTAGACACCACCACCTTCCAGAGAGAGATGCCATCTTGATGCAAGGCCCGTTCTTCGTTGCTCCTGCATGGAGGGCTGCAAAGACGTGGGCACACTGAACTGCCGTCGGCTGCGTTCTGGGCCTGGCAGGTGGGCTCAGCACACTGCCAAGGGGTGATAGGGTTAATGGGATGGATTCCCAGAAAAGAAAGTTTTTTTTACAAACAACCACAAAGCTTCTGATTGGCTTTCAACACTATCTCGTGGCAACCTAGGAGACCAGTCAGCAGGAACAGGGACCTGGGAGTGGACGCCCAGATGCCCGCTCAGTCCTCGGGGTCCCACTATCTGTGGCAGAGCCAAGGACATTTTGGGGTGGCGTGAAAACCGTCTCTCGGTGGTTTTGTCATCGGCCCTCAAATCGCCACAAATGTGGCTTTCTGAACACTCTTATAAAATACTGAGCACGAAGCCACAGCCTTTCCCGAAAGTCCACTCCACGTCCAGTCTGATGCGCTCATTTTTATGGGAACCCCTCCCCCTCAAATGTTAAAAGGCCAAGAAGAAATTTGTTTTTTGTGCCTGTCACTTGTCACATTGCTCCTGTTGGAAATATCTTTTTTTTTTTTTCCCTCCCACACATTGGAGAGGATTTTTCAACCTGATTTTAAGAGATTCTGCACCGAAATGCATGGGAGAGGGGAACACCCTTGGGGCTCGGAGAAACTGGAGGAGACAGGCAGGGTTTGAAACACAGAGAGGAGGACAGGAAGGCAGAAGCAGGAGAGAAAAGAAAGCTAGCAGCAAGGAATTTCCAAAGTGCTTCCTGCCTCAAGCAAAACAGGAACTGGGAGGGGAGGCATGGAAGAGAGCGCTGGAACAATGTCAGGGAGAGAGAGGGGCTTCCTCTCTCGGCAGGGGAAGACCCTGGCCCGCTGCAAGCTGAGCGCCGAAGCTGACCCCGCCTCGCACCTCCCCGCCTCGCACGCATGCCTTCTCCCGCAGCGTTGCTAGGGGGTCAGGCCTCGGGATAGAGCGCGGACAACAAAGACCGATGGATATTTATTCCTTAATTACTGAAAGCTTTTAAGGAGCTGGCCACTGTAAATCCCGCGTGCAAGGGAGCAGGAGCAGCGGACAAGGATTTATGCTCATGGGGCAAAGATAAAATAAATATCCCGCCTGACTTCTGATCAATACTATGAGTGTTTTTGCCAACCTGCAGGGTGTTTTATGAGCACGGAGGAACAGAACAGGATCATTATTAATTAAATAAAGTCAACCATATTAGGCTTATTACTTCTGAGAGTTGCAGTTAACCGTGCCCGGCCGCAGGTGCGGGGGCCCCGGCAGCCCCGCGGGTTGAGGATGCTCCGGTGCGCAGGTGCTCAGGTGCTCCAGCCCAGCGAGGTTTTCATTGCTGCACTGCCCTGGGCCGCCCGCTCAGCCTGGGCCAGCCAGCAGGTATCTGGGTAAGGAGGCTCATCACCTGAGCTGAGTGTGGTCTCATCCCTTATCGCAGTTGCAGGCTGAGACGCGGTGGCCCTGGTGGCTTTGCTGTCGTTAGCACTGGGCCCCTCCCAACACCTGCCTGGTGGGTATTGACCAGGCCAAGCAGAAAAGTGTCCCAGATACAAGCAATAATGCAAACGCAACATCATTCGGCTGAAGTTTTGAGGCAACCTACGGGATGTTACTCGGAAGCAGAAAGCAGCACGAGGAGATGCTGGGCCGGGTCATCAGCCCATGCTGGCCTGGGAGTGAGGAGACACCCACCCGGCCCAGCAGCTCGAACCCCGCCAAGGGCTCACAAAGCACACAGCATGCAGAAGGGGCCCAGGACTCTCTGGGCAGGGACATGGCTGGCCACGGGGCCCTGGGCAGGGCACCCAACCTCTCTTTGGCCTTGGTTTCCCCTTTAGAGAGGCCAGATGATCCAAGTGCCCATTGTTTCTGGTGTCTCAAGTCCCACAGGAGGATCCGCTGGGGCGGTAAAGGCAGAACAGGAGGCACTTGCTGCCCCTGGGGCACAGGAGAACTCCTGTCAGCGTGAGGTTCGAGCTGCTGGGCCCGGTGGGTGGCCTTCCTCTCGCTGGGCACGCTCAAGGGAAGGCCTCCCTGACTTTTCCGTTTGGACGAACCTGTAAAACATGTGACACACCAAGGCAGCCAGCCCCAGCCCCAGCCCCCATAGTCCTCCCTCCTGGATCCCAGCCAGACCTTGACTGGTCCTTCTGGCCTAATCCTGAGTGACCTGCAGACGCCATTCTGCTGCCATTAGCACCGTGACAAGCCCAAGTGGAATGACCAGCACCTGGTCCTCCAAGAGTCTCACCCACCAGCCTGCCATGGTGACCCCAACTGCTTGCTCTGACTCCATTCACGGGAAATTTGCCCCAGAATGAAAGAATTTGCTCACATTAATCCTCTCGACCCTGGAATCACAGCACGGCCCCCAGAGCCCAACCTTCTCCAGCCCTTTAACTGTCCCCTTGGGAAGCTGCCAGGGTGGAAGGCTGGGAGCATCCCTGACACAGGGAGCACAGGGTCTGGCTGGATCACACGCGCAGCGGCGACGCACAGGTGCCCGGTGGCCCAGAGCCCTGTGCCCTGCTGCACTACACATTTACACCTGGAAACCGAACAGAGCGGATGTCCTGAAGCTCAGCACCCAAAAGGCTGCGGCCCGCAAGCCGAAGGGCAGGGAGGAAACAGTTATTTGCTACGGTGCAAGGTGCACGGAGGGGGAACGAGGAGTGCTATGGACTGAACGTTCGTGTCCCCGCCCCTGATGCTTATGTTGAAGTTTAACCCCTGATGTGGTGGTACCTGGATTTGTAGACCTTGGGAGGTGACTGGGTTCTAGGCAGAGCCCTCGGGAATGGGATTTGTACCCTTCTAAGATGATCCCTTCCACGTGAAGATACAGCAAGAGACGCCTGTCTGCGAGCCAGGAAGAGGGGCCCGCACCAGAAGCGGATCCGCCGGCACCTTGATCTTGGACGTCCTAGGCTTCCGAAGTGTGAGGGAAATATTTCTGTTGTGCAAGCCACCCAGTCTTGTTACAGCATCTTGTGACCACAGCCAGAACTGACTGAGACCAAGTGCCAAGGCCACGCTGTCCTCCTCCCTGCCCTCAGTCTCCCTGCCCTGCCCGTCTTTCCTCCTTTTCTGGCTATCACGTTAAAAGTGAGGTCGATCATGAATGCTTGTATGGCTCTGTTCTTAATTTTAAAACAGGTAAGTGGGATTTTTATACTTCTCCATTCAGACCAATCAACCACTTTGCATGACTCTAACTCCTTTTCCTTGTAGGTGGCCCTGGTGGACGACACCTTCCTGCTGGCCTGGAGGCTTAGGAGGCGAGTCCCCATCTCTGCTTCCTCGAGTGACAGCGTGTCTTCCCTCACCTAGACAGAGGGAAGGAACCCAGCCGCGTCTTCCTGCCCAGCAGCCAGAAAGCCAGTCTCTCCTGACGCTGCAGTGCTGGGGCAGACTTGGTGGGCTCGGGCAGAGCAGCAGCGCAGGCTGAGACGGGCACCCATGGGCTCTGCTCTGGCCCCAGCAGGGCTCCTCCACTGGTCTTTGTAACCTGAGTCTTTGTGGCCTGAGTTGGATTTTCTAAGTGGCCAAAGTATGGTGGCTTCACGGGATTCTGGTGGTGGGCCTGACCCTCACAGCCCTGTCACCACGGGAGGCAGAGAAGGGACAGTCAGAGAAGGCACGAGGTGCGTGCAGGGGGTGATTCTGTGGGGGCAGACATCTCGGGTACTGGGCGAGGGCCCCGGATTCACCCCTGCTGCGAAGTTGCCTGGTGAGGCTGACGGAGCGAGGTCCCAGCCTGTCAGGAGCACAGCTTGGGTCCTGGGGATGGAACAGGACAGGCGCTGGAGGCTGGACTGCCCCGGGGAGCCGGCACCCCGCTTGTGTCAGACTGGCCGGGATGGGAACCATCTAGGGCCGGGCTGGAGCAGGCATGTGGCAAACTCGCAGGGAAGCCCTGCCCCAGAGGTCCTGCGGCCACTGCCCACGGCCCTCAACTTCAGTGCAACCAGAAGTGCTTAAGGTGTCTGATTGCCATAGCCCGGGTTCGATTTCTCCCTCAGATGCTGCATCGTGATCTCAGGCATCTGGGACTTGATTTCCTTATCTGAAAAATGGGGATAGGATCACCCACATCTCAGGGATATGTCGAGGACCAGAGGAGGTCGTGCATGTTGTGCGATGCCTGGTCAGCCCTCAGTAACACACGAGCAGGGTGGGGACAGGAGCCAGAGAGCATGGGGTGCTTACCGGGGGAAGAGGAGAAAAAGAAGATGGGGCTGAGGCCAGGGGGCCACCCCGCTGGGTCAGACTACACAGGCCGAGAACAAGGACCAGGAAGCACAGCTGCCCTCCTGGAAGCCACGCGCATGGGCTGGGTGTTCGGGGCTTCAGACGGGCAGGTAGCACCATACCCCACCCTGGGGGGACTGAACAGTGACCTTGGCTGGTAGAGTTTTGTCCTTTTTCTGGATGGTCCTGGGGTGAGCTGGGGCAGGGAACGGAACGGGACAGAGGCCGGGATTCGTGCTCTGTTATCAGAACAGAGCAGGGCTGTATCTCCTGGGCACCACGGTCAGAGCCAGGGCAGTAGCAGGAGCTGTCCCTGGAGATGGGGGCCCGGGAGGCCAGGTGCAGGGGGCAGGCGGAGGTGGGAGGTGGTGAGGGGCTTAGGGGGCTGCAACAATTTAGAAGTCTAATTTCTAAGAAAATGACTTTGGAAAAAATGTTACCCTATTAGAGAAAGGCAAAACACCCAGATTGTTCCAGAAGCAGCCAAGATATTATTTTTAATATTTCTCCCCATTTTCTAATTCATTGTAAATCAACACAATAAAACAAGGGAAATTTAAAGGGCTCCAAAGTCACGGCCCCTTCGCTCCCAACCTCTTAGTGTCTCTGAGCCGCTCTCCTCCCATCTTCCACTTGCGGACATATTTCACTCACTTGGAATTTAAGCACAGACACCTTTATCATTCTGCCCAAAGCTAGTTTTGTAAGTCAAGTTTGTGAATTCATAGGAAATCGCATGTGTTTGCACAGTAACAGAGCTAAGCTACACTAATCACGAGCAGTGGATGTTTCTATACTTCAACCTTAGAAAAAATGCGAAGAACTGTTTTAAAGCATAAATCCCGGTAACTCTGCACACAGGGAGAGAGCACCCGAGCCAGTGGAGTGAGGCGGTCTTAGATTCCGCGTAATGTGGCATGAAACGCGGCGGCACCTCGGCGGCACTCCCGGCTGCCCTGGTGGCAGAGCCCCCATCACAGAGAATTAAGTTCACCATAACAGCGGCTGATGTGATCGGCTTTGGAACATATCGCATCATAAACAGATCAGGCAAGAGAAATGGCCCTTTTCCTCCGCTTGGGATGCTGTAAAATGGATGCCCTCGCCGTAAGTGCACCGATGCCCTTTCAACGCCGGGGAGAGGGACGTCGAAGGCCTCTCCTTATGCAAAAGCCAGGGACAAGGCGCAAGGACTGCAGAGGCCCAAGCACAGCCCGCAGGCTCCTCAGAGACGGGCTGGCTGA
Organism: Propithecus coquereli; assembly: GCF_000956105.1. Classification (NCBI taxonomy): domain Eukaryota; kingdom Metazoa; phylum Chordata; class Mammalia; order Primates; family Indriidae; genus Propithecus; species Propithecus coquereli. The sequence goes on along the minus strand of NW_012148563.1, from coordinate 1,949,142 downwards.
CTGGTCATTAAACAGGAGGGAGAGGAGGTCGCAGGCCACGGAGGGCAACGGTTTCTAGTAAAAAAGGCCAAGTGGCTTTAAGGACTCCAGTCTTTGGTGATGTTATTTTTTAAAGGCACAAGACTATTGATTCTGAACGATAAAGAGTTTTCTTAATGTAGTTTTCCTTTTAATCTGGGAGTGGGAGGGGATTGGAATCGTCACAATGGCCAAACAAAACAAGATCTTAGATTTTGAGAGGAGAAAGGCACTGGGCGTGGGGAGTATGCAAATGGTAATGACATTTAAAATTAATTTGCATTTTAACTTTTCTCAAAATATGAAAACGTGGAAAGGTGTTGAAAGAAGCTAATGGGAGGCCAGGTGTGTGGCTCACGCCTGTAATCCTAGCACTTTGGGAGGCCGAGGTGGGAGGATCACTTGAGCCCAGGAGTTTGAGGCTGTAGTGAGCTATGATGACGCCACGGCACTCCTGCCCGGGCAACAGAGTGAGACGCTGACTCCAAAACAGAAAACCAGGAAGCTAGTGGAGGAGGCCCGCAGTAGATCCCCGCACAGCAGCTCGGCTGACATATTCTCCATGGTGGGAACGGCCCGCCAGCAGCCGTTCACACGGCCCAGATGAATTCCATTCCAAGGTAACGACAACCGGAATTTTATGAAAGATCAGAAATCTTTTTTAGAGAAAACTCAACAAATGAATACCTACCTGCTTTTTCTTTCTCAACTAATCTTAAATGTTGAAAATATTGGACTCAAATCTACACATCCATCAGGGACTTCTTCCTAAGTTTGGCTGTGCGGTGGTGGAGCTGATGGTGCGAATGACTCAAGGTAAGGACATAAATTAATTCTCTAGCGTAAGGAAACCATTATTGCTCAACAACTTAAGCGAAATTTTTTCATTAAAATCACCAAACCTCTAACTGATGGGACCAGGAGGCAGACACTGGTCAGAGGTTTGATTTTCCGCAATCAACACGGTGTTTAACTTGCCCAGTGTCATTGACTTTGATGATGTGAGATGAAAACTCTGCGCTGAGCTTTTTGCAGGAGAGGGCGTCCGAGAAGACTGGCACAGTGGCGCCTCGGGAGCCCGCTAGCCCAAGGCATGGGCGCGGTCTCCGCAGCTGCACAAGCACAAGCTCTGGAGCTTGCTTTAATGTCCTGCTGTCGCCAACTTGAAATTTTGGTAATTGTTGAGCAGGGGCCTCACAAACTCTCCAGCTGGTCCTGGATATCCCAGTTGCTTTCAAGTATTGTGTGGCAAAGCTATGGCCAGTCGGCTGAGAAATGGCAGAAACACAAACCATGTAGTGAGGTTTTTGTAAAGCTAAAATTTTGAATTTGTAGAGGGCAGTTCTTCTGATGTTATGTCCTCCCTGACTTCTCTATGTTAAAATGTCCTTTTATGAAATGATGGGGACAGTGAATGATTTATTTAATGTTCTTGGCAAAATGAAGAACCAGCCACCCAAATATATTTTAAAACCTGACTTAACTGAAAAGCCCTGCCCACCCTACATCTTCCTGCGGAGAGGGTTCTGCCCAAACAGAGAGAAGCGGGCTGGTCCCTGTCTTAAGCCCAGGCTCCTTCCTCTCTATGATGTAATGCAGTGGTTGGTCCCCAGTCTTTTTGGCACCAGGAACCGGTTTAATGGAAGACAATTTTTTCCATGGACTAGGGGTGGGCGGAGGGGATGGTTTCGGGCTGATTCAAGTGCATTACATTTATTGTGCAGTCAAACCTCTCTGCTAATGATAATCTGTATTTGCAGCCACTCCCTCAGCGTGAGCATCATCACCTCAGCTCCACCTCAGATCATCAGGCATTGGATCCTCATAAGGAGCAACCTAGATCCCTCATATGTGCAGTTTACAGTAGGGTTCGCGCACCTATGAGAATCTAATGCTGCCGCTGATCTGACAGGAGGCGGAGCTCAGGCGGTGATGCGAGCGATGGGGAGTGGCTGTGAATACAGATGAAGCTTCGCTCACTCTCCACGACTCACCTCCTGCTGTGCGGCCCGGTTCCTAATAGGCCATGGACCGGTACTGGTCCTGGTGCTGAGGTCCCAAGCCCAGGGGTTGGGGACTGCAGCACTAGGATGTCTGAAAGACTTCAAAAAAGGTTTTTAGAAAAAAGACTTCATTGAGAAAGTCAATACTATTTTAAATGAATCAAAAATCTAGAATGTGGGAAAACTATGATGGTTCTTCAAATAATTAAACACGGAATTATCATATGATCTGGCAATCCTACCTCTAAGTATATACACAAAAGAACTGAAAGCGGACACTCGAATAGATATTTATACATCCGTGTTCACAGCAGCATTATTCACAGTAGCTGAAATACGGATGTAACCCAGGTGTGCTTTGATAGCTGCATGGATAAACAAAATGTGGTATATCCATACAATGGAATTTCATTCAGCCTTAGTAGGAAGGAAAGGAATTCTGACACAAGCTACAACATGGATAAACCTTGAGGGCATTATGCTAATGAAGTAAGGCAGACACAGAAAGACAAACACTGTAAGACTCCACTGATGAGTTACCGAGTCAAATTCACAGAGACGGAAGCGGAACAGTGGTTGCCAGGGTCTAGGGGAGGGGGCTAGTGGGAGATTGTATTTATTAGGCGCGGAGTTTCAGATTGAAGAGTCCCGGAGATGGATGGTGGTGACGGCTGCACAACACTGTGAATGTACTTAACGCCACTGAACTGTACGCTTAAAAACGGCTAAGATGATACATTTTAAGTTGTGTATATTTTACCACAATTTTTTAAAAAACCCAGAATCTGAGCACTCTTTTGTTCCCTCAAACGGACACCACTGTGTGCTTCTAAAGTTCCAAGCCAGCATTTTGATGGCCCACATTATTATACACAAGGAACTTAAAACTGACACAATGTTATTACCGACGACGGGTTCGGATCCTAATCCTGAAAGATGCAATCCCTATCACAACCCTGAATGCTGAAAAAAGCGAAGCACTTTATAAACGTGAAAGAAAATGGATTTCAACTGAACTCCCAAAACATAACGACAGATACGGAATTGGGTGTGATCAAGGCTTCTGAAACTGAATTTCAAGGTGTCACAATAAAGTTTGTTTTTTCCATTCAGCTCAGTGCATTTGGTGGAAAATTCAGATGAGTGGATCGGCCGCCTGATATGGCAGCGACAAAAACCTCAGTTTAAAAATGCGTCATTTGTCTGCATTGGCATTTCTTCCAGCTGGGGACATTCCAGGAGCTCTTAATGAATTAAAGCAGCATTTGCCTGATGAAGCCAGTGAAGTTACTGACTGGTTGAAAGTAATTATGTGCGTGGCAGGATAAGGCACTTACACAACGAAGGCGCTGTCTGATCACCAGTACTGTTTCTGCCAAATCTGTGGTCTGTATACGAGGGCATGTGGCATGGACTTCCAAATACCCAGAGCAACCCGGAAGCATGGCACGGAAGATGGACTTTGGCAGGAAATGCTCATGTTGGTGTGTATCAATCAAATCATAGAAGAATTTCAAAAAGAGCAGCGCAATGTAGAAAATGAATGTGAAAGTAATCTCCAAGGAGAGCCATGTCCTACAAGTAAAAAAGCGGGTTTTATTGTGATGTAAGACTCCAAAGTATAATTAATAATCATGAAGTCGTCCAGCTCTTATGGACTATCTCCGTGCAACTGTCCTTAATCTATCCCTGTAATACATTGTTCATACACTGAATTTTTTTTTTTTTAGTTTTTTTGAGGGGGTTCTTTTTCTCTTTTTAAGGTTTTTTTCACAATTTTAAATTGACAGCATTGTTTTTTACAAGT
>NW_012148563.1:1924876-1943842 GCF_000956105.1 Propithecus coquereli | reverse complement strand
TAAATAGTTTTCAAGATTTTTTTTTCCAGAATTATATTTTCTGAACTTTGATCTTTTAGGATTTCAATATTTGGAGTTATAGCATTTGGGATTCTATCTTTTGGGATTACGATTGGTTTCCATCAATAATATGTGGTCCATACTCACTTTTCTCTCAATGATCCAAAAATACGCTCTAGAGCTGAACTTTCCCACCAACCCGGGACACTCACTGAGGGCACCGGCTGCATTTGGCCGCCCTGTCTGTTTTATCACCTTTAATATACGAGTCCTTTCCAAACCCCACCCCTCTTTCTGGTCTTTTCCTACACTGATATTTGGAAGAGTTCAAGCTATTTCTATGGTAGAATGTCCCCCCGTTGTGTTTATCTGACTCCATTTGGGTCAAAATATTACTACGGAGGTGCCACGAGCCTCCGCTGCATCACGTCAGGAGGTAGACTGTGGGCTGTCCCTCCACTGAGTCTGAGCGCACAAAGCAGCGGTCACCAGGCTGGACCTCCCTTCCTACTGTGACCCACAGCCTGGTACCGTGAGCCTGTGAATATCTTGCTCCTTCCCCTCGAGAACTGCAGCAGCGATGGAGATCGCCGGCTGAACCAGCTTTTATAGTCTTGCTTGTGAGATGGAGATTTTCCAACTCTGCTTATTAGTTGACATTTTCTGTAAAGAAGAACTTCTCCCCCTCTGCCTTTTTGGAATACCGCTGTGGACCTACGGACATTTAAAAACTAAATGTGTCATGTAAACTATTACCAAGACTACTGTTCTCTTTGCAGCTTAAATTGTTCCAGGTTTGGTCAGTGGGAGCCCTGGGAGCTGCTCCCACGTCCACGTGACGCGTCTCCCTTGGTCCCTGATGGTTCTGTGCTTTCCTCCCGGCACAGCAGCCGCTCCAGGGCCAGCCTGAGCACCCTTGGGCCAGATCTGGGACGAGTCCTTTCTCCCAGAAGCCCTGATTCTTTTAAAGTGAAGCTGCCTTTTATTTTGCTTTATTTTTTCACTTACACTGTTTAGTAAAATTTTTTGAAATAATTGTAGATTCACATGTAATTGGCTGGGCACAGTGGCTCACGCCTGTAATCCCAGCTCTTCGGGAGGCCAAGGTGGGAGGATCACTTGAGCCCAGGAGTTGGAGACCAGCCTGGGCAACATAGGAGACCTCATCTCTACAAAAATAGAACAAGTTAACTGGGGTGTGGTGGCATGCGCCTGTAGTCCCAGCTACTTGGGAGGTGGAGGCAGGAGGATGACTTGAGCCCAGGAGTTTGAGGTTGCTGTGAGCTATGCTGACGCCACTGCACTCTAGCCCAAGTGACAGGGCAAGACTGTATTTCAAAAAAAAATAATAATAAAATAAAATAAAGAAAAATAAATAGATAATACAGGGAGATCCCCAATACCCCTCACCTAGTTTCCTCCAAATGTAACATCTTGAAAACCATAGTACATTATCACAATCAAGATAGTGATACAATCCACTCGTCTTGTACACAGTTCCCAGTTTTACTTGTGGTCCTTTGTAATTGTGTGTGTCTGTGTGTCCATGTATTTAATTCTATGCAATTTTATCACAGGTAAGTTCCTGTACCTACCACCAAAGATCCTGGACACTTCCAACATGGGGGTCTTACTGCCCTTTTATAAACACACTCACCACCCTCCCACCCATGCTCTCCATCCCTAATCCCTGATAACTACCAACCTGTTGTCTACCTCTATAATTTTGAAATTTCAGCAATGTTATGTAAATAGGATCATACGCCATGTAATCTTTTGAGATTGTCTTTTTTCACGCGACATAATTTCCTATAGATTCAACCCAAATAGTTGTGTGTATCAATAGTTCACTCCTTTTCATTGCTGAGCAGTTTTCCACGATATGGACACACTGTAAGTTGTGTATTTATTTACTCCTTGAAGGACATCTGGGTTGTTTCCAGTTTTTGGCTGGTGTGAATGATGCCACTAAGAATGTTTGTACACAGGTTTTTGTGCAAACCTAAGTTTTTATTTCCCCGGGATAAATGCCCAAGATTGCAGTTGCTGGGGCTTAAGGAGTCGCATATCTACTTTTGTAAGAAACTGTTGAACTGCTTTCCAGACAAGAAGCAACCAATTTTTAAAAGTAGTATTTGAAGAAACCAAACTGCAGTATGAAAAAGGCACTGTGATATGAAAAAGAGCTCTTATGATTTAGAGGGATGTGCTATCCCTGCATTTAGAAGACGACATGGTATAATGAACTAGTAGCAGCCTCCGTCTTCATCCCTTCAAAATTCCTGGACACACAGAGAGGCACAGATGACTCCAGATCCATTTTTGGAAGCAGATAGGACATAAAAATGAAAGCAGACATGCAAATGTGTGCACAGACGACGCGGCTGTGGAGACGGCAGGCACGTGTCAAACCACAAGGAAGGATCAAGTTGCAAGTTGGTCGGTAGAAACGTGAAGCCCCACCTCTGCTAGCTTTCAACAGAAAAAGTGATGAAAGTAACACAAAATCTGAACATCTGAAGACACGCTGCAGGAGGAGGGTGTCCCGCAGCCCGCACCGGAGGTTCCAGCGACGTCTGCCTCTGGCTGGCTGGGCAAGGTGTCTGCTTTTCTCCACCCTGCTCCCCTCCCTCCACGGTCTCTTTGGGGCACATTTGGAAATTATTTAAAAAGATAAAATGCCTCTAATCTGTTACCAATTAGAAGAAACATGTGAATATTATTTTCTAATTTGTGACTCTTGAGTGTACGTCTCAAAAACCAGAGAGAAGTAATTGAAATAATTATGTCTGCTCCTGAATATTTCTATTATGCTCTTGAAATAAGAGGGTGGGTACGTCCTCTTTGCATGATGTGCCTGAGGGTTGAATGTATCAATATGGACATCAAAGCCCTGGACGTGAACAGCCACAAAACTGCCATTTCTCCCCAGCCGTGCGGGGCCTGTGCAGCTGGAGCCAGGCTGGCAGGCGAGAGGCGAGGACGGGTCGCCCGGCTGTGAAGGGCTCCAGGTGCAGGTGAGGGGGAGTGAGCGGTGGGCTTCCCGGTAAACACGAGCCCCTCCCAGCAACTCCACGCACCCCAAACTTCTCCATCCAAGTGACTCATTTGCAGCTGGAGAGCTGCTGTGCAGCCACCAGCCTGATTTATAACAGGAGCAGTGTGGATTTTTTTTCTAAACCTAGTTATAGTGCGCCTTGAATGACTAACTCCTGAAAATTGGTAATTTCTTGGTGGTTAACAGTAGAAAATCCACCAATGAGAAGTGAGGCATGCTAATAAATTTATAGGGCATTCTATGCCAATTAGACCTCTCAGCCATTGGAGAGGCAGGGGTGCCAGTCGGGTGCTCTTGCAGTGCATTCCCCCCCATGCAAGTCTGAAAAGCAGCATATTCATGCTGGAGGTACAGGAATCCGAACATTTGCAGAGGACCTTTCTGGTTAAACAACCTCCGTTTTCTTCTGTGCAAACTGTCTTTGCTCTGCAGTGGTAAAGAAGGATTGTGAGATGAGCATGAATCAGTCATGGAAACGATTCATTCCGACTTTGCATCTCAACAGCAACAGGCGCAGCCGTCAGAGAACCTTCTGGTTTGCTGACGTTGCTACGTTCAGTCTGACTCCACACTCTCTCCTGCTGGTGCCCGGCGGCCTCGCAGGCGCTTTATCTCCAGCACGTGGTCATTTGCAGGGACCTCTGCTTGAGCAGAGATGGCATCTTGGCAACCGGGAGATGGAGAGGCCCAGAGGTAAACATGCCCTTTACGGAACAGCAGAGCTGCCCAGGGGAACTGTGCGAGTGTGCTCTTTGTGTTAAAGCAGTAGACTGGGCTCACTTTCACTTTTGTTCTTTGGAAAAACAAAAATCACAATTGAAGTGCACACTCTTTGGAAAAAAGCCACCCACGTACAAACGTACAAACTGGACGTGGCCACTGCCACCCATGTGAGCAGTCTGGCTTGGACCCTGCCCTTTCAGATGTCTTCTGCCTGAGCGTGGTGTCCCACCCCTTCCTACTCTTTCTATGCCTCCAAGTGAGGGACGGGGACGTACCTGCCACTTCTGTACTTTGAAACATACAAACCCGCTCTTCCCTTTTTCTTTCTCTTGGTTGAAGTGAGTTCGCTCAATTTGATTTCAGCCCTGTATGTCTACTACATTGTCATCCCCATTGTCATCTAATGCCCTGTTAGGTATTCGTGCTTTAGAGAAATAGCCACCGAGCACTCAGGAGGAGCCAGGTATTGCGCCGTCCTGTGGCAGGTTCCAGGACACAGGTGAATAGAGGAGGAGGGATGAATAAACTCGTGACAATGAAAGAAGAGCTACATTTGTGGCGTAAGCAGCTGTAATTCAGGGGGGTGAAACGAACTGAGAAAACCCAGGTGATCCCAGCTTTTACTATGTAGACCGCCCTAGATTTAGTTTACAAAATGAAAGTGCAATTCAACCCAGATAAAGAATCAACACTATTTCCTGCAGCTTGAGCACACACAATGCATCAGTAAACTTTAGAGCATCTACAAACTTGTAGAAAGCCTGTGAATCAAAAGTGTTATGTTCACAGAGGTACCAACCTCATGATACAGCTACCATCCACCAGCCCAACAGTGGAGACAACTTTTTACAAATGCCAACCAACTGACATGCTATACCACAGCATCTCACTCTCCAAGACACTGGTTACAGAGAGTGGCAACCCAAGACCCAAACTGCAGATGCTGTCATTGCTTAATGGGCCTTTGCACTGCCCAGCATAGCTGAGTCATCTAGCTGTTTCTTCAGTGCGCATTAAACCCCTCCAAAGCATTGCACGAGAAGGCCTTTCTTTTGCCAATTTCGAAGTGAAAGTACTGGTGGCCTCTCAATAAGGTTAAGGAAGGACACCACTGACCAAGGACACCTGACAAGGCTGGGGACGGAGGGGAGAGTTCTGGCTAGGAGTCCTGTAGCGCGGCAGGTAAGGTTCAAAATGTAAGGCACCCTGGTGAAGGTCCGCACCTTTCTGGAAATGACCATCAGGGAGACTGAGGTCTTTGTCCTAGAGGGGAGTTTTACCAGATCAGTGCACAACGAACTGAATAAACTGTCCCCTGGACCAGGGGCACCAAACGCGCCTCATCCCTTCCTTGCCCCTGGCTGTGCCGGACGCTGATGTTTAATCCGACTTATTACACACGGTCACCTTCCTCTGTGCCTTCCCAGAAGAACAGGATGAACAGCCTTCAAGGTCTTTACACACCTTCAATCAGATGGCAGGTCTCAACCACGGAGGAGGACGATCAGAATGTCCCCTCCTCTCGAAGACCTTTGTCTACCACCTGCCACCATTGCCGATTCTAGAGCCTTGTGATAATAATTAGTGAGTGTAATGTAATTTAAACCAACTTCCTCTTATTTGGTGCTTCATGGACAAAGACAATGGATATGTCCCTGGTTGTCATCTACTGGCCTTAACAGACCATCCACAGCACCATATGTAAACAGAAAAAACGCTTTTACGAATGCCAACTTATCACGTTATCATGCTTACGGAAGGATCCCTGTTCAGAACATCAGACTGGTGGCAGGTGGGTATAAGCCGTAAAAGTGGCCGTCCCTGGGGAAGCGAGTGCTGAGGTTCGGTTCAGGGACAGGCTCTCTTGGGAAGATGGTTCCATGGAGTCAAGAGAAATGGGTAGGTCATAATATGCAGGTAAATGCTCTGGAAAGACAAGAGTCTCTTTTCTTGGAGGGGGGCTGTACGGGACCCAGACTCTTTCAGTGAACACAGGATGACACCCCCCACCCTACCCCCACCGTGGGCTCAGGCTTCCTCTCCTTCCCACCTCGCCCCTAAACACACTGGAATGCCCTGTCCCCTGATGGGCTCCATAATGAGAAGTGCTGTCAATCACAGCTCCATTAGCCTGGACAGACTTTCACTTCCTGAAACAATTTATTGGATTCCCAGAAGCAAATGGGCCTTCTTCCTTTTCAGCTCCGTTTTTAGGGAGCTATTCAGAGGGAGTGTGTGTCCCTTCTGTTCCTGCTGGGCGGCCTTTGTTTCCTTCATTTACTCATGAAAACAGTTTCCTGAGTTTACCTACCTCCTCTGTCCTGGGTTTCCCGAGTGTTTGCCAAAACTTTTTTCCCCTACTGTTCAGTTGCTACACAAAACCCACCAGCTGTTTCCAGCTACTGAACCAGGGAGGGAGTGGTGAATTTTATTTGCAGATTTGGGGAGGGAGGGAGGGCAGTGGGTAGGGGAGGGGAGAGGCACATACTCAAAGAAATTAAATTTATGCAAAGAAAGAAAGAAATGAGGCTGAGAAGTAAATGCCAGGGGATGCCCTTCTGATATGTCACTCTGGGTCCGTGCCCTTCCCCCACGCCTTTTCTATCCTTCCTTCCTTTTCTTCCTTTTCTGTCTCATTCCTTCCTTTTCTATCTCATTCCCAACCAAGAATTAACTAGCTCTATAATAAGTGGCTAAAGATGCCCTAGGTAAAATTTAATCTTAAGAATATTACAAAATTTTTGAATGTATCTACAACACTTATAAGGTCTATGTTATGAGTGACGATCAAAGTTTTGCTTGGATAAAATTTCCAACTATTTAAAAAACCCATGCAACCTACAATCAAATTGCTGCCGAAAGACTTTAAAAGGTCAGTATATTTTTCAGTTTTTGAATAAAAAAAGAGGATTCGAAATTACATAAAATAATATTTTTCTTCCACCGCTCTTCTTAAAGAATAATATACACCGAGCAACGGCACTTGAGCAGTAAGGCCATCTCCTTTAAACATAAATCAGTTTAACTTTTAACCTGGGAAAACAGACTGGGGAAGACAGAGAGTTATGTCTCGCCTTCTGAGAATTTCAAGTCAATAGTAAATTGGGGGGCACGTTAGTGCCACTGAGATCCAATCAGGAGAAAATTATGCAGTCATGTAAGAAATAATATCTATTAGGCTAATTTAATCACCGAATACTTTACAGATGAATTAGAATTTAGAATCCAATTATTTCCAACATTCGGACTGTCAGAGCCTGTTTCAAAGCAGGAGGAGGAAAAAAGGGCATTAGGAAAAGGAAGATTAGGGCAAGAAGGAAGATTAGGGCAGCTTTTAAAAATGCAATAAATGAAATGGACCCGCTCCTGCTCCAAGGCTGTGGTAACAGCAGAGAAGTGACAAGTGACATCAGGGTTTCTGCCATCAGCCCACCCCACTGGTCCAGTGAACCCAGGGCCAGGATGCTCGAATCTGTTATCTCTGATGGACAACCATTGTCCCCGCCAGCAACCCAAACAATCCCCGCAGGAGCCTCCTCCTCGGTGGGCACACCTTCACAAAGAGAGCCAGCTGGGCCACATCCTGGGGCGGCACACTGAGCAGGGCAGCTCCTGGCCCAGAGAGCCACAGGGTGCCCTCAGGGGCCACCACGGAGGCCCAGCTCACGCTCCAGGCAGTGGGACCTGCCTACCCCTCTTCCAGCCTCCAGCTCTCTTTGGGGCTGCGTTTCTTTTTATTGACAGTGAAGGCTGCCTGGAGTTGAGGAGGGGAGAAATGAGAAAGAAGAAGTTATGAGCCTCCCAGGCCTGGCTGCAGCCTCCAGGGCCTCTGGGAGCCGTGGGTCCCCATCACGACGGGGTCTGGGGCTCTCTGTGTGAGGAAACTGAGGGAAGAGAGGTCGGCATGGGAGAAAACCATCTCAACAAGAACAAAACACCCTGGAGAGGGCTCCCCTCCCCAGCAGATCCATCCAGACAGCTGGGGGAGCTGCAGGAATAAAGGAACTTTCCGGTTCGCTCTTCAGCATTCCGAGTGCTCCTGAAAGATCCAAGCGTTCCTGTCCCCTCTGCATTTGTATTGGCCAGTTTGGGCTGTAATGGAATTGGGCAGATACAAATTCTTGTAATTGATGTTTGAGTTATGAATAGAAAGATCTGTTTCAGGGTTTCACTCACTGAAATCCAAACAGTAATTTTTTCTGAAAGAAAATGGCTGAAAAATGAATTTTTTTTTTTTTTTTGCATGTTACATTTTCTTTAGGGAATAGAAATATGCAGAAGCCCTTTGCATTATGGCTATTTTGCAATTCTCAAGAATCTCCCATGTTTCCAACAGGAGAGTAGGAATGTTAGGGAAAAACCTCCACTTACAATTCATTCCAGAATGATCCTTACAGCGTGAAATGAATGAATGTACTGTGCATTTAAATTTTAATATGCCGGCAGGTCACAGGGCTGGCCGTCAAGACTGAATACACTTGTTTAAGTTTAAGGTGGCCTCGGAGACCCCTCCTCTTCAGGAAGGCACAACTAAAGCCAGCCACCATTAGAGCCATTATCCACGGGGCCTCCCCAGCCCCATTCCAAGGTGGGAGGGAACTTCGGTGTTTACAGGCCATGGGGGTTTTATGATGGGGGTGCTTCCTGCCCGGCTGGACAGAGAGAGCCAATCCTGCAGACGCCGTGAGGCCTCCTGCACATTTTCCTCCACCTGGAACACAATGTGTCCTTATTATCCCTTTAATTACTGAGCTGGGCCGCTCTGCTCCCTCTCACCTAGAACCTTTGTGTGTGCCCGTGTGTGTGTGCCTGCGCATCCACATTCATCTCTTTGATTCATTTAATTGAGGGCAGGGCATTGGATAGGATCTCAGAAGAGGCATTCCTTGTTCTAGAATGATTTATTGCAGCTCTTAAAAACACCTGTTCATCAATTTATCCTTTTGTAAAAAACCCAGACTTAATATCCAGTTTCTTTAAAGTATTTTAAAAGGTCTTCCTATGTTAAGTAAAAAAACCTCCCATTAGTACAAGGCAAGAGATTCTATTCAAGAATGATCATTAAAAAGCCTCTCTAATTTGAGTGATTATTTCTCTATGTATGTGTGCACAAACACATGTTTACATGGAATTCCAAGGATGATTTCTTAATAAGCTGGTAACTGCTTGAAAATATATGGGCTCTTCAAAATAAAGCAGTGGGAGAATCACTTGCAGCATTTAGGCACCAATTTCAATGGGCTCAGATAAAAAAAAAATCTCTTTAACAAAATGAAAACAATCCTTTAATCTTTCCTTTAGAGAAAACATTAGTCTCTAAGTCCCAATGTCAATGCAACGAGCTCATAAGGAAAACAGCACTTCCTTGTAACAAACCAAGCTTTCACATGGACCTTTGCATTATTTGGAACACACAGGGCTGACCTGAAAAACCCAAGACCACAGCCGAGCGACTAACAATGGCCGCTTCTTCTGCAAGTCCAGGAGCCGGTCCAAACGGAGGGTGAGGCCTCTTTTCTTTATGTGAGTTTCATAAACCAATCTCCACTGCAGGTAAGCTGCTTGCCCCTGATAGGCCTTTGGGGAACCATCTTCCTTTCTGGAGGGGCTGGATGCTTAGGAAAAGCTCTCCCTCCCTGAGAGATCAAATGGGCAGCAGCCCCTAGCAGGACCTGGTCGGTGAGCTCCGCCACATGCCTAATTAATGACCCTGCTGGTCGCAGCTGGAAGAGCTGAGCTGGGGGTGATTAATTAAATTAGCTGGCAGAGGAAATTACAGTGGAAAAGCCAAAGTTTGATTGCTCCATAATTAACCGCAGTGCAAATAATATCTGCATCTATAACTTCCAGCAATGAGATCAGAAGCCAGTTGAATTTGGCACTGATTGAAGCTGTAAATATCCTGTGGTGAAAAATGATAGGTTTGTTCTAGAGGGAAAACTTACAGAAATGGACATCTAGCAAATGTGATCAGGGGAAAAGGGCAGCAGAGGAAACTGCAGGAAGGAAGCCTTACCTTTCAAGCTGCCTTTTTCCAACATTAAAACAACTCTTTTTTCATATTTCTTTTGGATTAGTGACTAGGCGTGCTATCCTATATATCCTGTCTCTAAATTTCAGGTTTGACTTCCCATGCATGGAACCTGTGTTAGGGTTCCATCCCCCTTTCTCGTTCCAGGGATTAAAACCCAATTCTAAAATAATTTCATAGGCTAATAGGAGGGGACTGCTTTCATCTCCCTGAGAAGAAAAATGTTCTATTTAGACCATCAAATGCATGAGCTATTGCTGCTTTTCTGGATAATGACATTTTTTCGTCTTTGTAACAATTTCATGTTCAAAATATGGTTTCATTAGCAATAGGATTCTACTTAAAAGAAAAAAAGTATTTTATACAGATAATTGCCCTGCAAAAAAACTGTAGAACTTCCAGCAGACGGAAACATTACATTTTTCTACCATCCACATATTTTCACTGGTAAGTTGTTTCAAGGCAAAAGTCATGCATCTCTACAGGAAAAGCTTTGAAAAGTAATGATTTGGTGGCTTTGGACCAGGAGGTGTGGCTCCTGTCTGCAACTGGTCAATAATAATTTACCCCAATCTTGACACACAGAGAAGCTCTCAGTCAAGTGCAGGAAAACACTGCAGCTGCTAAAATGTGACGGAAACAGCGTCGGCAACCCCTGTAGTGTAGTTCAGGCATGCACCCCGGGCATTTTCTCCACTGAGCTTCACAACAAGCAAGGGCAAAGGTGGGGCAAGTGTGGTTATTCTCATTTTTTTTTTTTTTTAATAAGAAAGTTGAGGCTAGGGGTGGTCAACAGTGTGGCAGGACAGGACCCCGCTCTCCTGCCGCGTTCTCACTCTAGCTGGGACCCTCCCTTCCTGATTCGACGTGGTCTTCCTTCCAACGGCTCCATCTGCACCCTAGACTGAGATGTACCCAGAGGCACCATCTCTGGGTGGAAGAAGGTAAGTGTGACTGTCATGGGGGTTTGATGATGAGGGCCACAGCATCTAGAGAAGACAGAATAACGTGGCTCCCAAAGATGTGCACATCCTGATCTCCAGAACCTGTGACTATGGGACGTGATTTGGCAATGTCACTGCAGATGTGATGACGCCAAGAGGGAGATTATCCCAGCTGATGCAGGTGGGCCAATGTACAAGGGTCCTTGCGAGAGGGCCTTATAAGCAGGGGGTTCAGAGTCAGAGAGGATGTGATGATGGAACAGAGGTCAGAGCCATGCAAGGCCATGGCCAAGGTAAGTGGGCAGCCTCTAGAAGCTGGAAAAGACAGGGAATGGACTCCCCTAGAACCTCTAGGAGGAACACACCGTGTAGACCCGGTTTGGACTTGTAACCTCCAGAACCGTAAGATAATAAATTTGTGTCACTTTAAACCACTAAGTGTGTGGTGATGTGGTACAGCAGCGATAGGAATCTCCTACCCACACTAGCAGGAAGAGAAGGACTGAGAAGGCAAAAGCTGGGGTGGATGAAACATGTACAAGACACAGTAGCTGGTGGCCTTGGTGGCACCTCCTGAACTTGACGTCTGGCAGCATCAGTCCCTCTTGGCCATATAGTCTCTGTAAACCTATTCTCTCGGCCTGGGAATTCCACAGGCCTCCAAACTTGTAAAATTGCAAACTGATGTCCTTATTTCCTCCCCACGGTTCCTCCTAGACTGAGTAGGGGCTTCCAGACTCTCACAGAATCTAGATTGGAGACTTGGTGAAAGAGGCCGTCTGATCCCCGCCTTCCTTCCTCTTGGGGAGACATGATTCTTCAGTGGTCTCTCCCATGTCTCCACACCCTCCCAGCAGAGGCTCTGACTGCCTTTGTCCTCAACAGTCTTTCCAAGAATGTGCACATCAAACAGCCCTGGATGACAGAGACGGCATCTTCCTTCAAGCACAGGGCAAATGTGCTTTGTGCCCACTATGGATGGTTTGGTTCTCTAAGCTCAGGGCTGCTCTCCTGCAGTGCAGCTCACAACATCTGCACATGTCACAGGGCCCTGGTCGCATCACAGCTGTGGGTGCCGGAGGCTGGAAACTGACACAAGTGCTAATACTCCGGCTGCTGCTACTGATGTGAGTAAGAAACGCTTCTTTGTCTCTGATCCCGGAGTCTCATGTCTTCAACCAGCTCCATGAAACTGGTCAATTCCTAAATAGGTAAAATCCGAGACCTGTTAAAATTTCTCACCCCCTGCTAATCCCCGCCTGTGTGTTAGTCTTTAGCGACAGTGGAAAATATGTTAATATGTTGGGTTGGGTTTAGTTTTCTTAATCAAGTGGGGGTCCCTGTGGTGGGGGCAGGCAGTCCTAAGTCTTTTTTCCGCTCCCAACAGCTTGAGGTATAATCTACATACCATGAAATTCACCTGTTTTTACGGATGTACTTCAACAACTTTTATTTAATAGTAAATCCACAGAGCTGTGTGACCACTGCCAGAATCTGGTTCTAGAACATTTCTATCATCCCTAAAAGATTTCTCCTGCCCATTTTAAATTCCCATTTCCCCACCAGGCAGCCGCTCATCTGCTTTCCATCTCAGCAGCCTGGCCTTTACTGGCTATTTCGCATCAACAGTCACGTGACATGTGGGCCTGGCTTCTCCCACTGAGAACTCAGCCTTTATGTTTATTCTATAGGCTGTTACATAAATGAAAACACGAATCAGAAATAAAAAACAAATCTGAGAGTGCTCTGAACTGAAGAAATTTTTGGTCATTGTCCAACCAATTCAATAAATGTTTCTACGCATCTACTTTGGTTCAGTGTGGTTCAGAAACACCTGCTGTATTTAGGTGTTAGGTTTTATGGAGACCATTATTTAGTAAGAGCAAATGGACTCTTTTGATGGTTAAAATGAACCTGAAATTGCTGAGTTTAAACTTATGAAAATTAAGAACAGCCTGTGCTGTGCCAGATAAAAACTGATCATTAACTTCCTGGAGCGCACGCTGGGCATTGACCCCTCAGGATCTTTATGTGTGAACCCAAAGCCACCCCAGTCTGAAGAGCATCTTAGTGATTCCGTGCAGAAGTGGTGTCTCCTATAATATGGCATCTTTGGTGTCTCCTATAATATGGCATCTTTGGTCTATGCTCAGTCTACCCCGCACCAAAGGAATGGCTAAAGCCTTTGCAGTTGATTGTGTGTGTGTGTGTGTATAATATAAATGAGGAGAATCACACACTTCCCAAGCTAGAAGAGACCAGCAAGAGGGTGGCCTCCTTGCTCAGCCTCACCCTTAGCAGAGGGTACCGATGTCACAAGACGTTAACTAACTTACACTGACTTGTGGCCCAAAGGAGCCCAGAATCCTCAGTTTCTCACTGAGGTCCCCATGACGTCAAGCTGCTCCCTCTTGCAGCTGACTGGTATGCAAACTACCAGTTTGGAAAGGACTATGATCAAGGATTCAGGACAAACCTCTAATGAAAACTGTCACTGCTTCTTTAATGAGAAGGAGGGTCTACGATGAAGGACTGTCTGGAAGTCAAAAAATCATGGGCTATCTGTTCCTGGGGAAGCCAATAACCTTCTCCACAGCTTCCCCTGCCTTCTCTGACGCGGGGGAGCCGGAATTCAAACCCAGGCAGAGTCACAATCTGTAATAACACGACACCGGACTGTCCCAGGCAGCAAAAGCAAGTGCTGCAGTGTTGGCCCAGACCTCTTCCTACCCCTCCTTACCAGGGTCTGGTTTCATCCCAGGTGAGAAGCGGCGGGAAGCCCGGCAGGGCCCAACTTTGACTTTCGTCTCCCCATCGTTCATACCCACTTCCAGGCTCCCCACGGCGGGTTGATTTATCTTGGGAGGAGCACGAGGCTGCTGAGGCTGTCCCCACAAGGGTTTCAGGCACTCCTTGCTGTTTCCCAGCCAGGTGTGGCTTGCCACTGGCCTGTGCAGCCTCTTTCTGGACCTCAGCTCCCTGCCCCACCTCCTCACACCTTAATTCAGCCTGTGCCAGGTGCGGCTTCCCCACCTTGGCTCTACACTCAAATCACCTGGGGAACTTAGGCGACTCCTGGAAGTCCAACCCTCACCTCCGTCCAATTACAGTCTCTGGGGCTGAGGCAGGCACTGGTATTTCTCAGAACTTCCAGGACATTCTAATGAGCAGTCATTCTCAGGTGTGGTCCCAGACTGGCAGCCTCCGCTAGCCCTGGGAACCCGTGGGACATGCAAATCCCCCAGGCCTAAAGAATCAGAGCCTCTGGGTTAGGGCCCAGCTGTCTGGGTTTTAAATAACCCTTCCAGGTGATTCCGATGAGGGCACAGGCTTAGGGAGGGTTTCTCACCCTCTGCACTGTTGACATTTTGGGCTGGATAATTCTCCGCTGTGGGGTAGCTTCCCTGTGCATTATAGGCTGTCGAGCTGCATCCCAGGCATCTAGCCGCTGGAAGTCAGTAACAGAGCCATTCCCCACCATGCTGTGACAATTCCAAATGTCTCCAGATGTTTCCAAGTGTCCCCTGGAGGACAGAGTCAGCCCAGGTGAGAATCTGTGCTCAAGAGCAAGGCCCTGGCGTCCAGAGTGGTGTTCTTGACCTGGGATGTGCAGCGGGAACGCCTTGGAGGGGGGGGGTGTGCGGGCCACGCTGGTAGAGTCTGAGTCCAGGAGTCTGGGAGGCCTGCAGGCCCCCCGTAGACTGTGTGGCCAGGGCCGAGAAGCTGAGCCCCAGTTTGAAAAGGCCCACGGGTGCCTGGAAGGCAAAGCCATGTTTGCTGCCCACGTAAAAAGCCTGACCTGCCCCATTTGCTGGTGAAGACAGACAAGTTCCAAAAGACTAAGTGGCTTCCACGCTCACAGCTGCTGTGGTGGACCCTGGAATTGAGACCAGTTTGCTTAACAACCATTCCCAGGTAACTTTATATTTATGCATTATTTCATATGCGAGCATCACTAAGGTCCTTGCCGAAGACCCTCCCCAGCCAGGGCAAAGGCCACTCCTGTCCTCACAAGCTGTCTGTACTCATGATGGCCAAAATGGTAGTCACGGGCCACACGTGGCCACTTGACATGAACTGGCTCGTCTCAATTGAGATGTGTCATGTGAAATAGCACTGATATCAAAGGCTTGCTATAAAAAAAAGTAAATATCACCTTAATACTTTTTATATTGATTACTGGGTAGAAATAACATTTTAGATACATTGGGTTCATTAATTATTAAAAAGACTTTCCACCAGATTGTTTTGACTTTTTAACACGTATTAGAAAATTTAAAACCACACACGTGGCTTGGCGTTATCCAGTTTGTCTGGATGGCACTGGTGCCGACCACGGTGACAGCAGGTGCAGATGTTTGAGGGGAAATGTAGGCAAAGGCTCTTACTGAAGAGAAGAAAACATTTAAAATATTTAATATTTTATTATTTTAACTGGGCAATACTTCATCCTATACGATAGAATGTGTTCCTGAAAACATTTTTTGAGCAGTGAAAAACCCACAGGGTGTTTGAGTTTCTAAAAACATTTGGTTCTTTCCTGGAGGTGGCCAGGGACATCACCTGGTGTCTAGGGACAATTCTCAGTTTTTAACAACGGTGGATAACTCCAAAATCTGGCTTGGTTTTTAAAACCGAGAACAATTATGACTTTGGGTGCCAGCCACAGCCAGCCTGCAGCGGCCCCGCCTGCTCTGTCCCCCGAGGCTGTCCGCAGCGGCCAGGAAGCCCCGCGCGGGGCTGAGCCGCAGAGAAGCTCCACGGCGACGCTCGGACCACCCCTGCACTGGCCGTGTTTTCTTCTCTATTTCCTTTATTTATTAAAGCTTGCACCTTTGATTCAGCTGTTCCACGTAAACGAGCCCCAGTGTACCCCTGCGCCGCCAGAACAGTCAGTGCATACGAGAGGGCACTCCCCGCTCCCCCACCGGGGCTCACGACCCCCCAGCCGCTGCAGAGTCAGCTGCTGCCAGACTGGTCAACACGAGTCCCCTCGGTAAACACGACGCACACGAGGGCCTGCAGATGACACAGCCGTGGTGTGGTTCTGGGAGACTTACCGTGGAACAAACGTTCCAGAAGGTACGTATCCTCGTGGCCGGGCCCTGCCCTCAGACTGCCTTGGACACCTCCCGTCTGTTCTGAGCCGGAACCACCCATTCCAAAGATGCCAGGACCATGGAGTGCCCCCAGGACGCTACTCGTGGGCAAGCTGGGCTCTGCCTCTGCCGCTGCCCACCCCAGACCCTCTCCTGTGGTCTCCACCCAAATCTCCGGGACACTTCAGAAACCCTGCGTGTTTAGCTTGAGTGATTCTTTGATCTTCTAGAAAGGATTCTGCGGGGATAAGGCCACAGATGTCACAGAAATAAAACATGCTGCCTTCCAAACCTGACGGGGACAGGCCTGTCCCGTCTTCTGTCTCCATGCTGGCAAAGCCGTGGGTTTCCGAAACAGTTACTGTCGGTCTAGGAAACACGATTTTCAATAGCTTCATTTAAAATTTCAGAACGTGCTGTCTTTCATTTTTCTCACCACTTAAAATGTGTAGCATAGTTTTTCTTTTTTCTAACAGCTTTATTGAGATATAATTCACATATCCTGCAATTCACGCAAGGTGTATAATTCAAGGGTTTCAGGATTTTTCAGAGTCAGGTAATCATTACGACAATCAATTTCAGGACATTTTCATCACCCCAGAAAGAACTCCCACGTCCCTTAGCAGTCACTGCCCATTTCCCTGAAGCCTCCCCGGCCACCTGCCCAGGCCCTGGCAACCATGGACCTACTCTCTGTCTTTATGAATATTCTGAACATTTCGCATAATCGTACAATATGAAACATGGGGTCTGTGTGACTGGCTTCTGTCACCTGGCATGTGCTGAAGGTGCGTGTTGTGGCGTGTAGCAGTGCTCCATTCCTTTTTTTTGGCTGAATAATGCTCCATCGTGTGTTTGTCCATTCCTTGGTTGGCGGACACGTTAGTTGTTTCCCGTTTGGCTAATATGAATAATGCCGCTACGAACATTCACGTACAAGTTTCTCTGAGGATACGTATTTTCATTCAATTGTGTTCATAGCTAGGAGTGAATTCCCTGGTCATATGGTAGCTCTATCCTTACATGCGACCTTCTGAGGAACTCATGATTTTACAGTTGTTCCTCACCTGCGGAGAGCCCCTCAGAGTCAGCCAGATGACGGGAACACAGCTCATTCCTGTATCACGCAGGGGGTGACCATACACTCTGCCCGTGACTGCTGGCTGTCCCCACCACATCCCGCCTGTGGGAACAACAGGAGAACGACCAGGTCCTCTTACAAATGAGGAAACTGAGGCCTGGGGAGGGCGTGTTTTGAGGCTGCACAAGGCTCACACCCCAGTGCCATGCCTCCTCCGACGTCAGCGTTCTTGACACAGGGCCACAGCCAGCGGACGCCAGGGATCCAGGCACCACTGACAGCTGACAAGCGTGCCCCCGGGGTGGAGCCAATCCACCAGTCACACTGGGTGAAAGGCAGGTCATGACACTCACGTCAGTGACGCATCCCCCATCCCTCTGCGGCTTTGATCTCACAGACATAAAAAAAACTAACCAAAATTTTTAAATGGTAGAGAATTAGAAAATAAAGGTAAGCAAGAAATAAGAATAAATTAGAACTCTATTCCCTACAAATCGTCACAATTAATAATGTGGGATATATTCTAATTTATAAGGTTCTTTAATATACTATGTCTTTCCATGTTATTACATTTTCAGCTGCAACATAATTAATGGCTTCTAAATGCTGCAGTGTCTATACTCCAATTATATGTACAAATAACGCATATACTCCCTCATAAAATGTATATATTATGATTATACTGTATGAAATGTATATATATGATTTTATGATATATATATCATACATGATCCTATATAAAAATCATATACATTTTATATAATGTAAGAATATACATTATTCATATAAGAAATTAAATGATTAATCACCTATTTTGGGATTTTTGCTCTATTTAAAATTTTTAACAATTATAAACAATGATGCAATTGAATACCTTTGCAAGTAAATCTGCATTTGGCGTTCACTTTTTAGAAAAATATTAAGAGAAGAATTGCTAGGTCAAAAAGCATGTCATTTTAAAGGCTGTTTATCAATATTGCAAAGTTCTTTCCAGGAAGGTTTTCCCAACTTCTACTTTTACCAGCAGTGTTGGGGGAGCGGGGAGGGGGCCGCCGGCACATTTCTGTGAAACCTTGGCCAGCGCTAAGGAATATTATTTTATGAAACAAAACTATCTAATTTACACATCAAGTGTTTTGTACTGATTTGCAACTACTTATTTGATTTCAGTAAGAGCGACCCCATTTTGCAGGAACATACACAACTACCCTTCTCTTTGCCAGGACGGCGAGCACAGGACCGGTGGCTGGCCCTCGAAGTGTGGCGGACACGATTTAGACCACGGTGCAAGATGCCCAGGAACGGTCACTCCCCTTGGGCTTCCATGAGTCCCAAGCAAAAAACACTATTCCCGAGTCACACCTCATGTGACATAACACGCGTGTTGCAAAGGATGTGCACGATGTCTCTATTACAACAGAGACAAGGTTCCTCCCAGAATCGGAGAATAAATAGGACCTCATTCTCCTCTTTACACAGATGCTACTCTCGGTCTTAGTCACGTACTTTAATGCACAGTAACATGCATATTATCTCACACTACTTCCTAAGAAATAATTGAATTGTCTTCCCAGAGACATCCTTCCTGTCTTTCCCAAAGGGGTTGGCTCAGTACTAGGTATTCCTGTAGATGCTGCTGAAATGTGGTCACTTGATTCAGAACATTACAGCAAATAGAAGTGTGGACACTATGATTTTTTTTGTTTTAATTTTTAAATGAAGTTTCTGAACTTGCCCAAAGTGTCTGACTCTTACACATTTTTCCCCTTTGCAAGCTTGGTGATTTGTCCTTAAAAAATTAACAGATGACATTTATTTAGAATTTAGACCTTTACCTGGAAGGGCGGTATTCAGCACTGTGTGACATCTGTTGTTTGTTTAATTCTCAAAGTCATCCTAAGGAGGCAGGTACTGTACTTACCCCTCACTTGCAGATTGGGGAATGAGACACAGAGAGGTCCCACCTCCAGCCCAGGCCACACAGCAGCCAATGGTAAGATCAGATCTGACCCTGCCAGTCTGACCTGAGC
>NW_012148563.1:1857754-1924360 GCF_000956105.1 Propithecus coquereli | reverse complement strand
CCCGCCTCGGCCTCCCAGAGTGCTAGGATTACAGGCGTGAGCCACCGCGCCCAGCCTCTTGTATATTTTTTGAGTCGTAGAAGCCAGGCACAAAAATGTATATACCATATAATCCCATTTATATGAATTTTATAAGAGGCAAAACCAACCTGTCCTGATAGATCAGACCCATGGCTGCTTCTAAACAGGGAGAATACACAGAAGGGGTCCAGGGAACTCCCTGGTGTGATAGAAGTGTGACTGACAGGTGCATGCAATTGTCAAAACATCTTGAGTGTGTAATGTGTGCAAGTTATATCTCCATACAAATTTTTTGAAAATCTAAAAGAAAAATATATCACCTTTCCTGGATCATCCAACAGTTGTTAAGAGTTCATGATTTATCTCAACCACCTCAAAAGGACGGCATTGTATTTGGACTTTCAGAGCAAGGATTCGAATTTCTGGTAATGGCCTTTGCACCTTCACTGTAGCCTGCAAGTCAGAGCTTCTTGAGGCCCATGTTGTAACAAATGGATGTGCAAAGCCAGTAGCCCCTCCAGGGCTCGGAGAGGGTGGCCCTCATGGGACAAGCAGTGGGAGAAGGGTGTTCAGGCCGCACAGTCAAGCCATGCCTGAGAGCGCGTCCCAGCCAGGGCCGAGTGGTGGCTCTGACGCTGCTGGATGCACGCTGACCACGGTGCCATCTTGGCCACCGGACAGCTGCTCCCTGGAATCTCAGCAGAAGAGTTGTGGGGACAAGCCACGGTGACTTGAAATTTCACATTTAACGGCACAATGAGTTTTCCTACAGATGAGGAGTCTGACGGCACAAAGGGCTTTGGAAGGCTTTGCAGAAACCAGTGCTAGAACGTGGGTCCTGCAGCTTCATTTTCCATGCAGCCCACTGGGCATCACAGAGCCTGAATGCAACACGAGGCAGCAGTCAAAGATCCCCGTTTTTAAAAGGACTAGGGAGATGAGCTGCTCCAGCAACAATCGGACCCCACTCCCTTGCCTCAGGAAACAGGATTTTGTTGTAAACACACACATTTAGAAGCGTTGTTCCTTTTTCCATGTGCTCTCCGGCCCCAGCGAGCCTCCCTTTCCATAATCGCCCTACTGTCCACGGGCTGGCCGAACACCATTGCTGTTCCGGAGAGAGCCTGATGGAGTGTTAGCGACGTGTCAGAAAGGTTTCTAGGCTGCCTGCGAACAGAACATTCAGGGTAGCTTTCTTTGATGGCGGCTTCACAGCCAGATGAAAACCAGCCACGGGGGGAGTGCATTTCAGAAATAAAATGCACCCAGTCGAATGCACGGTAACAAGCAGGCAGCAACAATGGGGGACCAAGAAGCAGAAGCCGCCGCCACCAACACGCCTAACTCAAAGCCCACGGACGTGTTCCCGGTGTTTGAATAAGTTATTCAACTTCCCCTGGCTTGGCAATTTCAAAACCACAAGTGGGAACATCAGGAACAGAGCCTTTTTCAACATGGTGTGGAAGCCAGGAGGTTTTTGCGAACCGGTGATGCAGTCAGGACGCAAACCTCTGACCTCTGATCGGCGGCTCCCGCGACTGCCTCGCCCACGCCAGCACCTCGCTGGAGAGAAATCTCCTGATTCCAGTCTGCAGAGAATGGCGTGACCGAAGCCCGGAAAGGCGGCTGGAGAAGCTGCCACGGAGGCTGGTGACCCCTCTGGGGTCCGGGAGTCTGCGGTCCCCCCAGGCCCGAGGCACCGTCTGTGGGCTCCCTGGTCACCTGGAGGACTGTGTTGGGATCAACCCTTGGCTGGTTCCACCTGAGGCTCCTTCCTGAGGCTGATGGGCTCAGTCAGTTCAAGTGAGGATAACAGTTAGCGCCTGAGGTCAGCTCTCACACCAACAAGGTGGTGACTCCATCCGCCCAGTTCTGTGGCCACACCCCACGCCCCAGCAGCCACCTCCCACGGGGCCCTCACAGCCGCTCCCCAGAGGCCCTCCACAGCGCCCTTGCGGCAGGTGGCGCACAGAAGGGAGCACCCCATGGCCGCCTCCGGGGACCTGGGGGACAGGCGGGTGAACCGGCCTCTCTGGGAGTCGGAAACCTGTTGGTATAAGCTACCTGACGCTGGGGACAGAACCTGTCGCAGCAAGATGGGGACTTAGGAGAGTAACGAGTTGTCTCTCCAAGTGTTTGGTAAGCCTGGAAAGTAAAATAAAAATTTCGGCGAACAGGTTTTTAGCCATTGGTTCCCCACAGTGCTCGGATGTCATTATGGTCACTAGGCGTCGGAAAGAAGACGAAATGCCAGCGGGAAGGGCGAGATGCAGGGGAGACAGGCACAGTACCCTCCCCCAGCCCCAGCAGCCTGAGTCTGCCGACCCGACCGCCTCTGCAGGGTCTCATCACCATGGTCCAGCGTCACACACAGTGACCCTCCCACTACTGACCCCTCAGCAGCAAAGCACCGAGGCTCAGAGTGGGGGCTTTGGGGACAGGCTCCCAGGACAAACTCCGTGTCACCACTCGCCTGCCGAGCGACCACCGTGTACTCAGCTGTGACACAGGGACAGTAACTGCACCTTTCCAAAAGGGCTCCCAGGAGACTCACGACTGCCGTGCAGGGCTGGTGGAAGGGGGGAGGGCTGCTGGACAGTCCGGCGCACCCACGGGTCACGCCGGTCCTAGGGGCTGCGCTCTCAGCGTTGCGCAGCAAACACTGGCCTTCGCAGACCTCTGTGCCTGCTCGGTTTGTTTCTGGCCTTGATGTCTTTAGTGCTATGGATGTGAGGGGCCCCAGCTGCACCATGTGGCGCCCAAGACGCTGAGGCGTTGGGGGGTGCTGTGCACTGAATGTTTGGGTCCCTTCCATTTGTGTGCTGGAGCCCAAATAACCCCCATGTGGCTGTGTTTGGAGACAGGGTCTGGGAGGAGGTAAAAGGGAGGTTAAATGAGCTAATAAGGGTGGGGCTCAGATCTGATGGGTCTGCTGTCCTTACGGAAGAGGAAGACACCAGAACTCTCTCTCTGCCACGTGAGGGCACAGTGAGTAGCCAGGGAGAGAGCCCTAACCGGGAACCAAATCAGCTGGCACCTTGATCCTGGACTTCCAGCCTCCAGGACCACGGGCAATAAACGCCTGTGGTTGACGCTGTCCCGTCTGGGGCACCTTGTTATCGGCAGCCTGAGCTGACGGAGAGCAGGGCCAGCTCCGCCCTGCAGGTGCCATGGGGCACAGACAGGGTCTTTAGCTGCAAGGGGCCTCTCTGGTCACAGCCCTAGTAAGAATCTGCGGCCTCTACGTATCACTGTAAATTCACGCTGTCACCAAACACGTGGGCTCAACCAGGGCATTTTATATCTTCTTCCAACTGCAGGACGTTACCTGACTTCATGGAACATTCTAGCTCTTCCTGTCTTGTGGATGTTTCCTCCCATTGCTTCTTGGCTCTTGATGCTTCGTTGTCTCAGCAAGAGCCTCCTGACAGCAACAGGACTGCACCTTCCCCCTCCCACTACCTGCCTTGCCACGGAGCCCCGATCCTCTGGGATGTCACTCAGTGGAAGGGGCCCTCCTGCTTCGTCCCAGGAATTCCAGGAATAAACGTCCTACTTGCACTGGTGGAGATGCTGCCTGTCAGGACTGGTGGTGAAATAACCCCCAATTGTCACTTTGCTGCGTGGCACAGACATTGGTTTTTGTTGCTCCTTGGAAAACAGGGCTGATTCCAGGGGCTTCAAAAACATCTCACATATGCTTCATCAAGATGAAACATCATTAAAAAAATTAAATGAAACAAAATTGCCTGTAGACATGACTGCAATGGCAGGAGTGAGAATTTTAAAATCACAAGTAATTTTTAAAAAATGATAAGATTACCTGAGACAGAACATTACATCCTATTCCCGTTCTTGTTTTGTCTGTATTTTTGCTGTAGTGCCATCCTCATCAGTCTTGTGTTACTTCAGCCGCGTGGGGTCTGCCTTCCCGCTAGATTAGAGGCCTTTGATAGAATAGGAATCTTACTTTCATCTCCCACAGTCCTAGGAACGCTGCTTTGTACACAGTGAGTCCCAGAGTACCCGGTGCCTTAAAGTTATCTGAACTGTCTTATGACCTTTTAAATGAGCTCTGGTTTTACACAGTGGGAAGCAGCTTGTGCATACGGCTTTTTCAGTCATGCTACATCACGCTCTCTTAGTATTGACATTCGCTGTGTTTTGTATATAGAGTCTTCTATACTCCGTGGATCCTTTGGCTGGCCACCACTTTCTTTTTTTCAATCAATCATGTGTCCTGGCCCTAACTTTAGTTTTGGGGTAAAAAGCAATTAAAAAGTAACATCATCTCTCAAATATTTATTGAGCATCTACTATGGTATCTCTGGACTATTATGGACTATGTGATTATTCTTGTTTTCATTTTTGCATTTACGAAGGCATAGTTTGGCCATTTAGAACGAAAACATATTTCTCATTCTCAGTTCACCCATGCCACGCCTCGACAGAAATCTCCTGGGCAGGCAGGCTCCAGGGCTTTTCCGGGTCTTTGCACTAGCAGATCACCGGTGCTGGATGGCTCTGCAGCAGTGTGGGTTCAGTTTTTGGTGGGCTTTTTCCACACTCCTCAGCAGGGGTGCTACTGGCATTGTGGACAAAGTGATTTTTCCTTGTGTAGGCGTGTCCAGGACTTTGGCATCCCAGGCTGAAAACCACCGGAGGCGAGAGAAGGTCCAGCATTTGCAGCTGTAGTTCTATGCCCTGAAGCCGTGCTGTCAGCTTCTCTCAGGAGCTTCCGGCCACAGGTCCACAGGCTAACTCAGGCCTGGTCCAAGCCACTGAGTTAAATTACGGGCAAGTCATTTTCCCTGTCTGGGTGTCTTCAGATCGGGTAACTGATTTTAGACAGTTATCTCCTAATTTCATTAAGACGGCCAGGATCAGCGTGAAGACACCGTGGCCGCCCTCAGAGGTCCTTGAGGAGAAACCTGCAGGTAAGTCATCATGATTAAGTATTTGTCCTCCGGGGTTACTTGTATTAGATCATGTACATTAGAGACGCTTTCCGTAAGAGTGGAACCCTAAGACGGAGTGGTGTGTACTTGGGACCCTGGGTTGATGAAGTTCTGGATCAGTTACAAATGACATTTAATTATTTGAAGCTTTAATAGTGTCACCACTGCTGTTCCCACTTTCTGGGGCCTCAAATGATTTTGTGAAGAAGTCAGGGCTCTGCAGCCGGGGGTGGCCTGTCTTGTCCCACTAGCCCCGGATAATCTGCTGCTGAAACCGGTGACCACGCCGCAAAGCCACAACGACATAGGCAAGGCCAGGCCTCGGCTGTGCTGGGTGAGTGCGTACGCATGTTGTCAAAATCCTTGGCGCAGAAGCGCACAGCATCTGCCTTTGTTAACGTGAAAATCACATTGTCAGGATGTTAAGACCAGAATTCCCTTTCGTTTGTTTCACTTGCCATTTAAAGGCCTCACCATCGGCCCAATGGCTCAGAAAGCAAGCACGGCACCATCCAGTTTGGGTCAGAGTCCTGAGTACGGCCCTAGGATCCCGGTAGCCGGACGCTGCTTCTTTCCACCACCCCGGCCGCGGCCGCCCCTAGGGAGAGCAGACCTGGAGTGGATTCGGCTCCTACACTCAAGGCTGAGGGAGACTCGGGCTGTTCCCTAGTCTGGCGAAGGGGGGATGGTGCGGTCTGCTGTGCGGATTCCACGAGGCAGGGCCTGCCAAGTGCCTGGCCTCTCCCAGGGACCTCAAAGGCCCTCAGTATCTGGTGGCAATTGTCACTGACACAGGCACCACCTTGCACCGGCTCTTACCCTCCTCTGGCCAAAGCCCACAGGGAGGGGGTTTGGCTGCAATGCACATCCCACTCAGAGCACTGCTTGATCCCTCCCTGGCTTCCCAGGCCCAAGGAGGGGTGGACAGGCTGGCAGGGCTGCCCTCACCCGCCTCCCAGGCCTTGGCACCCTGCATGCACTCCGGTGCTTCCCAGCTGCTCTCTCAGGGCATGGCCTGCCCCAGCTGTTCTCCTTGGGAAATTCCTCCTTGTCTCCTCTTTCTTAATTTGACATAATTCACATGCCATAAAATTCACACTTTAAAAGTGTACCATTCAGTGGATTTGAGTATATTTACAAGGTTGGGTCACCATCACCGCTGTGTAAATCCCGACCATTTTCATTATCTCCAAAAGAAACCTGTGCCCAGTAAGCAGTCACCCTGCACCGCAGCGCCCTCCTCCCCAGTGCCAGGCAAGCACTAATCTGTTTCCCGTTACTAGGGCTTTGCCTACTCTGGCCATTGCGAGGGCAGCCGCATCGTACAGGACCTTTTGTTTCTGGCTCTGCTCACTCAGTACAGGGTTTGGAAGGTTCATCCACATTGCAACCCGTTATCAACACTTTGTTCCCTTCCATGCTAAATAATACTCTGCTGTATGCACAGACCACGTTTTGTGTATCTGTTAATCTACAGATGGATACTTGGGTTGTTTCCACTTTTTGGTTATTATGAATAATGTTGTTGTGAACACCTGTGCAAATTTTTGTATGGGTGTTTTCATTTCTCTTAGGTGAGGAAGTGCTGGGTTAGATGGTAACTCTGGGTTTACCTTTTCGAGGAAGTGCCAGACTGCTTTCCAAAGCGGTTGCAGCACTAAGCATTCCCACCAGCAGTGTCTGGGAGCTCCAACTTCTCCATGTCCTCACCAACACCTGCCACAGCCGTCCTAGAGGGTGTGAAACGGTATCTCCAGGTGTTTCTGATCCGTATTTCCCTAATAAGTAATGATACCAGGCATCTTTTCATGTGCTTATTGGCCATTTCTATATCTTCTTTGGTGAATTATCTATTCAGATTCTTGGTCATTTTTAAATTGGATTATTTGTCTTCTATTACTGAGTTTTAAGTGTTCTTTATATATTCTAGATAGCTAGACCCTTATTAGATATGATTTTTAAATGCTCCTTTGAAGCAATAAAAATTTTAATTTTGATTAAGTCCAATTTATCTATTTTTTTTTCTTTTATTGCTTGTACTTTAGGTATAAAATTTAAGAAACCATCATCTAATCCAAGATTACAAAGATTTACTTCCATGTTTTCCTCTAAAAGTTTTATACTTTCAGTTTTTGTACTTAGGTTTTTGATCACTTTGGAGTTAATTTTTATGTATGGCATGAGGTAGGGGTCTAACATCACTCTTTCGCGTGTGGATGTCCAGTTGTCCCGGCACCGTCTGTTGAAAAGGCTATTCCTCCACACTGAATTGTCTTGGTATCTTTGCTGGGAATCAACTGACCACAGATGCAGGACTCACTTCCGGACTCTCCGTCCTACTCCATGGATCCATGTGTCTATTCTAACGTCAGCATCACACAGTCTTGTATTACTGTGGTTTTGTTTTGAAATCAGAAGTATGAGTCCTCCAACTTTGTTTTTCTTTTTCAAGATTGTTTTGACTATCGTAAGGGTCTCTTACATTTCCCTATGAATCAGTGAATTAGGACCAGCTTGTCCATTTTTGAAAAAAAAAAAAAAGCAGCTGAAATTCTGAAAGGGATTTTGTTTCACCTGTACATCAATTTGGGGAGTACTGCCATCCTAGCAACGAGTGTTCCAATCCATGAACACAGTGTCTTTGCATTTATTTAGGTCTCCATTAATTTCTTTCAATGATGCTTTGTAGTTTTCAGTGTACAGGTTAAATTTATTCCTAAGTATGTTATTCTTTTTGATGCCATTGTGAATGGAATTGTCCTTAATTTTACTTTGATTGTTAATTGCTAGTGTATAGAAAATACAATTGAGTTTTATATATTGATCTTGTATCTGTCAATCTTGTTGAACTTGTCTATTAGCTCCAACTGCTTCTTGTGGGTTCCTCAGGATTTTCTACATATAAAATTATGCCATCTGCAAATAGAGATAGTTTTACTCTTCCTTTGGTTTCTTTTTCTTGCCTAATTCCCTGGCTTGAATCTCCAGTGCAATACTGAATAGAAGTGACATTCTTGTCTTCCTGAACTTAGGGGGGAAGCTTGAGTATTTTGCCATAAAGTATGATGTTAGCTGTGGGTTTTTCACAGATGTCCTTTATCAGGTTCCGCAAATTTCCTTTTATTCCCAGTTTGCTGAGTGTTCGTATCATGAAAGGGTATTGGATTTTGTCAAATGTATTTTTTGCATCTCTTGAGGAGACCATGTCTTTTCTCAACCTCTTTATTCTATTAATGTGTATTACATTGATTGATTTTTGTGTGTTGAGCCAACCTTGCATTTCTGGGAAAATGCCACTTGATCATAGAGTATAAGAGTATAGAGTATAATCCTCTTGCAATGGGGCCAAAGAGATGATTTCTGGCTGTTAACACCTGCTAGGATGGTAAACGATTTACCAGGCTAGACTAGAGTCTGGTAAAGGAAGAAAACACAAAACTTGGGTCTCGAGAAGTGAGGCATGAAGTCCAGGGACTTGGGCTGAGGCAGGAAGTCCACAGGCAGAGTTGTGAACATTTGTTTATATTTGGTGTAGACCAGAGCTCTTCAATCTTTAATGTGCATAAAAAACAACCGGAACGTAACCAAGGAACAAAAACACCAAACACTGTATGTTCTCACTTGTAAGTGGGAGCTAAGCAATGGACATGAGTGGTCATACAGAGTGACATAATAGGCACTGGAGACAGAATGGGGAGGTACGAGGGGGGTATGGGATCAAAAATTACCTACTGGGTACAATGTACACTATTCAGGTGACAGGTATACCAAAAGCCTAGACTTCTCCACTATGCAATTCATCCACGTAACAAAGAATTTGTACCCCCTAAATCTGTTTAATAATAAAAAAGGATAATCTAGAGCAGTGGACCTCAACCTTTTTGGCACCAGGGACTGTTTTCATGGAAGACAACTTTTCCATGGACCAGAGAGGGAGAGGGATGGTTTTGGGATGATTCAAGTGCACTACATTTATTGTGCACTTTATTTCTATTATTATTACATTGTAATATATAATGAAATAATTATACAACTCACCATAAGTTGGGGACCCCTGGTCCAGAGAGCTGAAATACATGGCAGGGCCCTACGCCAGGGATACTGACTGGGTAGGCTTGGGGTGGGCTCAAGAGGATGCCTTCCCATGTGATGCTGATGCTGTAACTAACCTCTATTCCTACACAAAGCAAAATAAACACGCGCTGCATCTCCCACATCAGCGGGACCTCCCCAGCTGCTGGGAGGGCATGGGCCACTAGTCGCTCTTACTACCAGCGTGCGTGACCAGGTACAAAACTGACTACATTTTCCAGATAAAAAAGAGCCCAGGAAACTTCATAAATATTACTTTCTTTTAGCATTAACTCTACATGATTAAGTGGGTGGAAATAATGCCTAGTTTCATCTTACAACTGAGAAACTACCCTGTTTTTAAAATCAAAATCACGGCTGATGCTGCCAGGAAACCAGAACCAGAAATCCTCTGGCAGGCTCCATGTTTCATCCTGCAGTTAGCAAATATGACTGTGAGGTCTCTGAAATGCAGGCCCCACATTTTCAAGAAGCAGTGACAGGCCAGGGACACGAGCTGGGGAGGTTCCGGCAGGAGCAGGCGCACGTGGTTATGTGGAAAGCTGGAGCCTGAACCCTGGGCCTGTGTTGGCCCATCCAGATGTCTGCAGTCCTCAGCCTGGTTTGGGCAGAAGGTCTTAGGATTAGCACCCCATGCAGAGAATTAAGACTTTAGAATCATGGCTGTGTGACCTAAAAGATAGGGTTTGCCACATGAATGCAAACTAAAACGAATGATGCTTTATCATTCTTATTTAAGTTACTATGAGTGAGGCCACGAGACTTTGTTAAGTGGAAAGACACCGTAGTTATATCATTACACATAACACGTTTTCACTAACATACACGCACACAATGGCCACAATGGCCAAGGCAATAAAAACCAGGAGTGAGTGGCCAGGAGAGGGAAGGGACACTGATGAACATGACCATTCTTTAGACATGGCGACTGACATGGGCTTTGGCCATGAGACGCTGCGCTGAGATGGGCCAGGAGCAGCAGGCGGCCGAGGGGCATCTGGAGGCAGACCCTGGTTCCAGCAGTCTGTCCCATGCTCCCGTGTGGCCCTGGCACACAACCGAAGGATCTCAACTCCTCATCCTCCTCCTATGGAAAGTGGGGATAGTCACGACCCGTGGGCTGGCTCCATGCTAAGGAAAAGCACACTGCGAACCTGTGTGCGTCTCCCTCTCCATTGTGACAGACAAAGAGGAAGGTTCCTTAGAGGACAGAGAGTTTTGAAATAATCCAAACACCACCGAAAGAAATGGCACTTTGGAAAATGCTCTACTGTTGGAGAAATCAAAATAGAGGCAGCAATTTATATAATTCAAGCCTAAAAAGGTTAATCCTTCTATTCCATTCCCTCATCTATTCTCACAAGTAGGAACAGGCTCAGACGTGGTCAGGGCACCTAGCAGACAGCTGATACTTGCTGAGGACCTGCACTCTCCTCTACCAGTGGCAATAAAAATTCTTAAAAATCAGAAACTCCTTAATCGTCACCATGGCTAGATTTCAGAGACTAAATGATATTCAACCCGAGACAGCTCTCTGGTAGCAATGCTGGCTCCCAGCACACATTGGTTTCCTGCAGGATCAAATAAATAACCGGGTTCATGTGTGGCAGGCAGCATAGTATACTGACGGCACCATTTTGCCCATCTGGTTCAAAGACGTGTGTAGGTATAGTTATCCTTTAAAAAGAGGGCCCCATTATGCTTAACCTTATGGAGAGTCTTCTTAAAATCACCTTTCTTGTAATTAGAGCTGGTCTATATGGAGAACTTAATCCAAAAGTATCGCAGCCGAGCGTGAATTCCCACCAAGCTCCCCGACTACGGTTTACTGGATAAATTGCTGTATCTGTTGTCAACTGTAATCTATAGGTATTATTTTCAAGGCAGTGTTAATGCACTTCTCATTTGTACATTTTCCTAATTGGCTTAATATTTATAGTAGAATATTTCTGATCTGGGCCCAGAGCTCTAGTAAACGCAAGCGTATTTAGCAATGTGCTAATGAGGACCATCCAGTCATGAAAGGTTGCTAAGTGAGTTATGGTTCTCTCAGTCTGATTCCAACTTGGCTTGCTAAGAGAAGTTGCTAAAATATCTTAAGTAAAAATGGAGGTCCCTGAGCAGCTGTTGCGTTTGCAGAGCTGAGGATGTATAAACTTTATTGGCAGTAAATGTCACTCCTGCGCTGCGAGCAGACGGCCTGCCTGCACACCCACAGCTCCTCGGAGGAGTCTGCCACTGTCATGGCTCGGGCAGGACTGCACAGTCCCCGCCTGGATGGGAAACCGGGAGGGTGGACCCGCTCTGTAGCTGGGTCCAGGGCATGCCCGCTGACAGGCATGCCACGGTGACAGAAATTCACTTTGAGTTGCAATTAGTGGCACTGTCATTTTCGGGGGCTCCTGCCAATTAATTAAGCCTGTCAAACAGAAAAACCACGGCATTCACATGATAATTTATATTGGAAGAGACGAGCCTCACGGAGCACGCGGCTCCCTCCACAAACAGAATTCACCCTCGGAGCACTCAAACACACACATGAACATAAATAAAACCTAACAAAAAAGTGTGCGTGTGGGGGGGGGAGGTGGGCGCTGCACAGGGAAGAAGAAAGTTAAACTGTCCTTGTTATAATTGTTAACTCTGATCGCCGGAGTCGAAGACAGGCTGATTAAAACTCCAAACGAGCCCCCAGCTCCCTGAACCCTCTGCGTCCGGGATGATAGAATCAGAGGAGTTTATTCATACCATTAAGCCCCAGAGAACTTAATTGAAAGAAGAGCACAGCCCGGACCTTGACAAGCGGGAGGTCACAGTAATTGCTGCCGGACATATTTAACATTAAGATAATCAGGCCATTAATTACCCTTTGGATCATTAAATCAGCCAGTTGCAAAATGAAATTTCTGCCTCTATTACTCACTTGAGAGACCACAGGGGTGGCCTTTAATTTATCAGTGAGCTTGAGATACAAAGGCTGGGGCTGGGGGAGGGCCGGCGGGGAGGGGGCCGCGCTTGGCGGTGGCGGCGGGGGCAGGGCATCAATCCGCCATGCTCGGTGATCGTGGCAAATTAACTAGGTAAGATAACCTCCGCTTCCAAAGGCAGGAGCTGGGGGTATGTAAATAGATGAGGGCAGACAGGGAGATCAGAGTCTGCACACCACTTAGCAGGATAATAAAGGAAATCATCCTTGATTATCAGTGCTAATTTGGACACTGCCGGTAGCTTGTTATGCGTGTTCTGAGTAGCATTTAATTAATTCAATTGCTTGTTAATGAGGGAAGTGACATGTGGGGAGCAGATGCCACCCAACCGCAGATGGACTGGTCATCACAGCAAAGTCCTTTTTTATTTTTTTCCCCTATTTCTCCCCCTCCCCATTTTTTTTTTTTTTTAAAGAAAGAAAATAGGAAAAGGTGTCAAGCATAGAGGAACACTCAAAAGAGACAAAACATTGACCTCAGCAGGCCAAGAACTGTTGAAAAATAATAAGATGAGACAATCCTGGGGCTGTGTGGGCAGTCATGTCCCCCGAGGCCACATTTGGAACAGTGCATCTTTATGCCAGAAATTTGAGCCTGAGATTACTATATTGTGATCTTATGATCAAACCTAACAAGACAAAGACACAGCCAAGTGGTACTGCTTTTAATATCTCAGAGATAGCTGCAGGGATCCAATTATTTTCAGTTTGGATACATTTCCCCTTTATCAATATCTCCATGCGCATAAATAAGATGAAAGTGGAGTTCCGGAATCAAAAAGGGACGGAACTCACATCACTGGGCAGACTTGTTCCATCTGGAAGTGCACGGCCAGTCTCTCCCACGCAGGTTTCTGATGTCGGGCCCCACATCTTCCTATCGGAGGCGACATCTTTTTATAGGTTGGAGGCAAGAAGGGAGTTTAGGCACGGGGACGAACTTACAAATAAAAAAAAAGAAAAAGGATACTAAAAAGGGGAAAAGAATGCGTACTAAATCAGCAAACTCGGTTCCCTTCCAAGAGGCATCAAAGAGGTAATGGGTGACTTCAGTTGCGCTTAGAGCTTCTCTCAAGAGCTCTTTCACGGAATTGAAAACACAGTTCCCCACTCCCAGGTCCCTTTGATTGCCTGGCCCAAAGCAGCAGGCACCCAAACCGCCATGTAAACAGGTTGCCCCTGCCAAAATGCAAACAGCAACTAGTCCTGGCAGAACCTCGTAGGCCAGACGCCTTGACCCCGAGCAGAGGTGGGAGATGAAGGGAGAACAGCACAGCTCAGGCGAGTGCGGTTTCTGCCAAGAGGCACGCGGCACCAGGGGGCTCTGCCCATCCTGTAGGACACTGTGTTCAGCACAGTCGATCCAAAAAGCTTCTGAGCAAAACGGGATGACAATAAGGAACATCGGCTGCGGCGCTGCCATGCAGCCCCGAAACACCGCTGTGTGGCGAGGGGGGTTGGACGCACAGCCAGGTTTGTCAAGATGGCTTCGCTGGTGCCACGAATGTCAGAGCCCCAGTTTTGCTCATGAGCACACGAGGGATCCCGACGCCCTGATGTAACAGGAGCACTGACGTGGGTTCCAGGATAGGCAGTCCCGGCTTTCACTCGTTTGCTTGCCCAATTCTTCATTCACTCAGACAATGCTCACTTGACTGTTGTACCGTCTTTACCTCTGAGCTGATTATTTTCGCATTTGAAAGGGTCACGAAGGCGCTTGGGGACTTCTCCCTACGGGGACACCATGTGTCCTGACCCTGGAACCCACAGGCCTGCCAGCCTGGCGAGGCCAGGCCCAGCTGCTGGACTTTCTACAGCACACTATGGTATGGAACACACAACACACAAAGGCACAAGCTGCGTGTCGCCAGGTCCTGGCCCCACGGACAGCAAACTGCACCCCTCCTTACACCCCTAGAATCTAGTTAATTCTGTCCACCGTCACTACCTCTACACCACTTCTACATTCTCACTTCAAATCAATATTTTAAGTGTGTGCTTAAATGGTATCAATAGCAATTAGAGAGGGGAATTCTGATTCCACCCCAGATGTAGTTAATTGTTACAGCATCGATCTCTCCCCTAATGTGCTGTTTTCTCCAAATTAAACCCCCATTACAGCAGGGGACAAAGGGCACCCTCTCCCCTCCTCCTGCGACAATAAATTTTATATCGAATGTGCTGGAAAAAATGGCAGTTGTTGCAGAATCCATCCAAAAAGTTTTTTTTTTCCCGTTCCTAGGAGTAATTAAAAGATGCTTTTCTTGACTAATGATTCCCCTGTTTAGGAATGGGAAGTCAATACTGCTTCAGCCGCCGTCAGCTTCGATTGATCACAGTGCTGCTCAAGTTTGAACGGCAGTTCTCAGGGCGGCTGAGAATCGCTGGAACCAATTATAAGCCGTCCGAAGCTGCCCTAATCAGGGGTGCGGGGACAACAAGCAGAAGGCCAGCCAGCTGTTCAAAGGCGCCTGTTTCCCTCGCTGGCCTGCAGGTCTGGGTGACTCCAATACATGGTGGTTTGGGGACTGGTTGTTTCTTTGGAGGAAGATCTGCTGTGTTCCACGTCCCCATGGTCTTGCGTGTGCGTGTGCGTGTGTGTTCGGCATGGCACATTTCTAATTGTATTCCACTGTCAGAATGAATCTTCTGAACAAGATGGAATGGACTAGGGCTCCTCGGGAAAACAGCTGTGCCTTTTTTCCAAGAATTAGACTGAATATACTGCACTTGGCTTTTCCTTGGATAGAGACAAAAACTTATTAAAATATTTCTTTTTGGTATTACCTCAGGGCCACATTAAAACAACCTTCCAGCTGTTTCTACTAACAATCACAGGTTCTGCGGCAAGACTAAAGGTGGGGAGGGGCGGGAGTGGCTTAGAGAGGCCCGATCCCACTAGAGATCCATTCTCACACCATGGCCGGAATTCCTCCCGGAAACGCTAGCCAGGACTTTCAGTTCTCCGTCTCTGTTTAGGGCGAGTGCAGGAGGCGGTGACGGTGACAGTGCTTGAATCACTACTATTCAGTTAGGCCGAGTTGTTTTTTGCTGTTGACAGTGTATCCAGGGCTCCTACATGTTCCACCAGGACCACAGCCTTTCAAACTGGCCTCCTGCCTCTTGTCTCTGTCCCTTCCAGTGACCTTGCTGGCTGCCATTAGTCCTCTAGGGAACAGGCGGCCATCAGAACACATCAACAGACCAAGCCACTCCCCTTCCACCACCCCCAGGGTGGCTCCCATGATACCGCCCCTGGCTCAAAGGCCCTCCCAGGGCCTCGCCCAGCCCAGCTCCTCCTCATTCATGGAGGGTCCAGCCCCACGGTGAGGGACTTGCTACGTGCATGGTCCCCCCAGCTGTTCCACTCTGTTCCTGCCTTTGCCTAGGCCGTGCCCATCCTCCGACATGCTTCCGCTCCCCGCACCTTGGAAATCGTCCCTATTTTAGAGTCCATTTCAGATGCCATTTCTGCAGTGAGATGTACCTACCGTAAGCGTCCCTCCGCTCTCTGAATTCTACCAAGCCCTGGCAGCCTCCCCTGGCCCTGAGAACGTTCACCAATCACTGCAGAGTTCATAATCATCACTTATCGTTTCTTCCCTATGAGAAAGTGCTCAATGAATATTTGCTGATTTTAATTAAAAACAAAACTCCCTGAGAGAATTACTGAAGGATGCACAGAAACATTCGATTCTTATACATGTTTACCTTGTTAGAAGAGAAGAGAATTTGGAAACCCAAAAGTTACCTTCGGAAATCGCTCGTAACCACATCACCATCACCATTTGGAGGGGAATTACCACTCAGAATGGCTTTTTAGGAAAGCCAGTGTGACAGAGAAAAGACGGACTTAACTGCAAACACTCCATGTGTGAGAAAGGAAGATTCTGAAATATGTCTCTAAAATGTAAAGATGTGATGTACGCAAGACCAGATGGAAGAGAAAGTTGTGCACCCAAGAGCTTAATTCGAATACACAAATTAGAACTGTCAAACACCTGTGCAGGCTTCAGTTATGAATGAAAATAAAATTAACATAAAATATCTATCAGTTAAAAAATTAACCTGCATCATCGTTTTTAATCATTCTAGTTTGTAATTTTAATGGATCAAACTTTTCTACTTCATGACACTAAAAATAAGGTATGTGTTTCTTTTATACATCAACAGTAAGATGCATAGTTAATTTTTTCTAACTTATTTCAGTGTTTTTTGCATTCCTACATTAAACTCAATCTAATTACCTATCATTTTTTATTTTCAGACCCAAATATCCTTCAGTGATACATCTATGAAAAAAAACGTGAATTAATCTTTTTAGAATGCTCATAGTTGGATGACTCAGCTGCTTTCTATGTTAGTGTTAAACTAATCAAGAGAAATAATTTTTAAAGTGTATCATTTCTTCAGTTTGTGAGACAGTGACCCATATTTCCATTATACAGTGTAACTTATAAAGAGCTTGCATATAAAACCCACACAATTTTAAACAAATACACTCTGTGCACCTCTCCCGTTCCCCTCCCCCTCCCCACAAGGTACCTAATAAAGAGCAAGATTAATAATCCGTCAGCCTCATTCTCTAAAGTGAACCAAAGGTGGCACCACAAATTCATTTTTCAGTGTTAATGAATTAAAGTCACCAACTCTTCTCATGTTGCTGCTCAGCGGTAGAGACCGGTTTCTCTGGCTTAGCGAGAACATCACCAGTTGAACTTGCTTTTGATTTCATCCCCAGCAAAACAAACCAGAGCCATCTTAAAAAGTGCTAATGATGGGAGACATCTCCTCTCCCTGCATCTCTTCACACACCTGGGAGGTGAACACGAAAGCAAACCTCAGACCCCCTCCCGTGCGGGAGACAGAGCACACACAGCACCTGAGTGGCCCTGGGAGCCGCGTGCCTTAGACAACTACAGAGATGAAACGGCCCGTCCCGCCGCTGTGAAATACGCCTTCTCTGAAGACACGCCATTTTATCACCTCTTAGGAACATTAAATATGTATGTGTACTCAAAAACGGTTTATAATAGCTGTAAATGAAAAATGAGAAACTAAATGGCCTCAAAATAAATGCGTTTTTTACACTGGGTAACAATTAACATTAATGAGGAGTCACCATACATTATGCTGAACTTGGTTCATTAAATGTGTTAGAAATATATTTTAGAAAATAAAATATATTTTGTTACCATAAAGTCACTTGTTGGTGGGGGACGGGGGACCAATGGAACAGATGCTTATCAAAGATTGAAGAATAACAAAATTAAAGAATCAAAAATTCATCATTAGTGTTAACAGCACAGCTTATGCCTATTAGAAATGTATTAATTAAAGTAATATATTCATAAGGTTAGAAGCTTAATACATTTCTAAGAGGGGGAAAGAAATCCCCAAGGCCTAAAAACAAACATAAAAAATTAAAGAGTTTGAATTATCCACGTCTGCTTAAGACCAATTTTAAATATAGACATTTCCATGCTGGGCTAACCGGCATTCCTACAGGTTGCCAGGACCATTCCCACTGTGGCTGTCATTAAGGTCATTTCCAGTTGTCTAATTGTTGGCAAAACGTACCCAGAGCCACACATCTTCCAACGTTCCTACCTGGTGGAGTCTAACGAGGGTTTCGTCCGCCCCTGGCTGCCCTCTTCCCAGACGCTGTTCGCCAGCTCGTTCCCGATGGACGACATCACCTTGATGAGTTCGATCGGCCAGTCGTCGAGGTCCAGAGATCGGACTCGGGAAAGGTGGGTGCCAAGATTCCGGTGGATCCCCGAGCACTCGATGCACATGAGGGCGCCCAAGTTCAGACTGGCCCAGTTGGGATCTATGGGAAGAGGAACGGACCGCCAATTGCCTTCAGACCATCATCACTCATTGCAGCTGTCCCCGGAAACGAAACCACCCATCAGTTCAACTGCACATCCGGCGAGCCCTCCCCAGAACCGCGCGGCTTGAAAAGGCTCCCTGGCCAGTACTCAGTGCTGCTCGAGGTGTCTTGAAAGATTTGCTGGTTGGTAGTAATGTCAAAAAAATGTGGCTTAAGCCAAAGCCTTGGGATTTCCCACACAAGGAACAATTGCAAATGTCGGTTTGGACAGAAAAGTGTACTTTCCACACACGAACAGCACATTCACCCGGAGAGCGCTGACATACATGGAAAAAGTCCCACGTGACTTGGCATCCACTGTGGACAGCTGCTGGTGGGAGGGAGCAGGAGGGGGTGTGAGGGACAGCTGGGTGACACCGCGGCTTTGGCCGTTCCCCAAGCCATAGTGTCTTTCAAGACCACCTCCATGGGCACATCCAAGTTTTTATGAGGCTCACAATGGGCATGTCTGCGAATTTCAAAGATGGAGGAGAGGCACGCCACAATGAAGAATACGGTTTTCAGCCATCTTATTTGAGGATCGCTACTGAAGCAACTCCTGCCCAGTTCTCGGTCCTTCGCTGCTGGCAATGGCGGGCGGGGTCCTCTGCTCAGGTCACCACCCGGCTCCACCAGCCCTGACTTACAGAACGAGTGGTACTGTGCTGCAGGCTGCCATGTTAGACAGGCACAGGACTGTGCGGGATGACAAAGGAGTTGAGAGAATGGCATCGGGACCCGGGAACCAGACCATTTGCTGTGTGAAACCATCTGGCATCATCAGAGGACCAAGAACTGGGGCTCAGGGTTCACCTTGTGCTAGAATCTATAGCTGATCTGCAAAGATGGGGTTGCCCTGGATAGTCAGTGGCTTTCCCCACGGACAGGAGCAAACAAGGCTTACTCATGTAGGGGAAGTCAGTGTTTACTTCAGGTACACTTGAAGAGTCCACAGAACACCAGGTAGCTGATGTCGCATTTGACTCACTGGGAGAGACATCCTTTGTTCTACAAATGGCAGATGACTGGGAATGGCCTTATGCCGGTTCATCAGAAATCAGAAAACCAGCGATTATTTAACATCTGAGACATATTTAGGGAGGAGGGAGGTGTGGCAAACAGCTTGCACGAACCTCCCCTCCCCAGGGCTCTCGCCTGGCGTCCACACCCCGCACAGCCAGCTTCCCCACCAGCCCGCTGCTGCCGCCACTCCTGGTCACGCACAGCCTGGCCCCCACCTCCACCCGACCACAAGACACGGACACGGGCAGCGAGGCACCAGCCCCTCCAGGGCTAAACCTGGGGCACCCTCTGGCCGTCATGTCACTTGACCTCTGATGGGGCCCGCTGCCTGCTTCCCTCCTCACGACACTGACTCGATGCCGACAGCCTCTCTGGCTCTTTCTCCCTCTCTTCTGGTTGCTCCATCCTGATCTCTCCCCCAGCTCTTCCTCCTGAATCTGCCCCTTACCCAGGGTCCTGCAGGGTCCTGTCTTCTGCCTCTATACTTTCTTTCAGGCACACTCCACCCCACCCACAGCTTCGCTTACCCTCAGTGCTAACAGCTGCCCGCCGCTCCACCTCCTCCTCACCCCCGAGCTACAGTAGTTACCACATGCGTTTCCATCTGGCACCTTGCAGATGCCCGTCCACGCTTCGCCCTGAATTCTCCTGCCAGCAAATGGTACCTGCCCTCGCCCAGCTATTCCAGCCAGGGCCCTGGGGACCCACCTGAGTTCTTCTGTCATCCCACGTCTGACCATAGCACTCTCTGGCTCTCTCAAATCCAACCCTTTCATCTTCCACCTACTGTGCCCTCCCTGGTCCTTGCCACCTTCCCCATAGGGGTGCAACAGCCTCACCTCCCTGCAGACCAGTCTCCACGTGGCAGCCAGGGGCCCGTCACACACAGTACATCTGACCATGTCCCTGTCATGTCCCTGCTCAAAAGCCACCCATGGCTGCTGTATACCATTCAGATCAAGTCCAAAGTCCCTCCTGGCAAGACTGGAACCAAACGCCCTTCCTCAGCTTGTCTCATGTGAGCACCGGCAGTTCCTCAACCCCCCAGTGCATGATGCCCCTCCTCTGTCTGGACCCCCAGCCCTCTGCCCGGTCCACTTCTACTCATCTCTTGGCCTCAGCCGAAGCCTTCCTCCCTACGGAGGTCCTCCTCACCCGCCGCCTGCCCCATGCAGAGAAGCAAGGTCCCCCTGCTGATGGTCTCTCGGCAGCTGTGCTCTGCCCGGGAGACCCAACATGGAGGGTGCTGTGCTCCCTGAGGAAGGGCAGGGGCCCAGCTGGAGAACGCGTTCTCGTTTGCTCTGTGTCCTCAGGGATGGCCACGGCACGTGGTTTCCAGGTGAGTGAAAGAGTAGCTGGACTAAGGCAGGGAACACGTCTAAGGGGCCACTGGGAAGCGAGGGTGGCCAGCGTGGGGCAAAGTTTACTGGGGAGCGGCAAAGGGCTTCAGTCTGACCGTGGGGCTGCACCCTTGCTGTCAGCGACATCAGCCAAGGCCTCGTGTCCATTCACGCCAGGGTGCCGGCAAACACCTGGAAATGCTCAGACCCACACTGGGGGACCGACCTTCCAAGAGGGGAGTGGGCCCTGTGGTTAGTGCCAGTGCCCGAGGCGTGGGGAGGCCCATGTGTCACAGGAGCATTCCCAAGAGGTATCAGTACGGACCCAGGGGACACCAAGCTGGTGTATTTTCAGCTAAGTCAATGCTGAACTCAGCATCCTCCACCTTCCCCCACCCCCACTGCACCCCCCTCCTCTTCCCTGACATCCCCGCCGCAGCCCACCACAGAGCACTGTGGTGAACGCTCTTACCCACTGTCCCCACTGTCACTGCTTACACCGGGATCCTACTGCCGCTCGCCGGAACTGCTGCAAGAACCTCTCATGTGGTTCCGACCTAGACCCCTGGCCTCTACACGGCTGTGGGTTATGGTCCGGACATGACAGCCCAGTCATGCTGACCCCTTGTTCTGAGCTCAGCGCAGGCCTAGACGGTCCTGGCCCAGATCTGAAGGCGGACACTCACGCGTGGGACATGCTCGAGCGACAGGACTCAGCTGTCCATGAAAGCAAACGTGTTGAGGGCGGAAGAGCTGCCATGCCCCGGGCTCACCACTGCCCTGCCTACTGGGACGCAGCTGAGACTGGAGCTTACGCCAGGCGGGTAGGGCCTGGGGCTTCTGCTCCAGCAGGCGGAGGACCATGACGGATTAGCAACTGCTACCTAAGCATCGCTAGCTGCAATTTCCCCTCCACGCCTTGAATTTCACTGGGATGCTCCACCATGTCTCGGCACCGGGGCTAGAACCTCAGCCTGGCTGGCCCCAGCCCCCTAGCACGGCCCCGAAGCCCTGGACCGTCTCCTGCCTCCCTCTCTAGCTCCAGCCCTTTTCCTGTGCGGTGACTCTACAGCCCTGGGGTCCCTGCCCTCTGGGGCCTCCACGTGGGGCGTGTGCTGTCACCGGCCTTTCTGCCTTTGCCTGCCCCTTGCACGTCTCCTTCCCTCTCTGGGCCTCAGCTCCCCCTGAGAAATGAGGCCAACAATGCCCATCCCCAAGGGCTTGTCATGAGGACTAAAAGCTGAGGTACTTAGAGCCGTGACTGTCACACGGGACGTACGGTGTTAGGTGTTGGCCGTACTTACACCTGTTCCTTCACGTGTTCAACCAGTGTCAACGCACCAGCTTCTGGGGATACGGCAGCGAAAATGGAGAAATCGCTGCCCGCGGAAATGCAGGATGAGGGTAGAGCAACAGGGGCAGAGCAACAAGAAATAAGAAAACCGCAAGACACATCAGAGCCAG
This sequence comes from Propithecus coquereli, assembly GCF_000956105.1. Classification (NCBI taxonomy): domain Eukaryota; kingdom Metazoa; phylum Chordata; class Mammalia; order Primates; family Indriidae; genus Propithecus; species Propithecus coquereli. The sequence continues at coordinate 1,902,601 of NW_012148563.1, read as the reverse complement.
GGGCCACCAGGGAGCAGAACATAGGGATGCGCAACGTCAGACCTGGCGGCCAGGGAAGGCTCTCTGAGAGGTGGCACTGGGGCAGGGACCCCGAGGATACCGGGACGGAGGTTAATCTGTGGGTCGGGCTGAAGAAATGAGAGGCTGGATGTGCTCCTGCTGTAGGCTTTGGGGGGTTGTCGTGGTGGTGGGGGGCCAGTCCCCGCCTGTGTGCCGGCCTGGGGCCCACGGGTACAGGCCTGACATGGACAACGCTAAGTGTAACAAATGTACGCTTGTCATCTCCTTTTTCTCCTGAATTGTCACACTCTGTCTTTTCCCCTCGACTCTGTACACCTGCCCACGTGACATGGTCTCATGCTAAATAAACTGTCCCCATAGCCTCCCCCCAGCTGGCCTCCCTTTCCCACCGCCCTCCTCTCTACCCTCGGCACCTGCACTCTCACCCCGATGGGACCCGCGACCTCTAATTCGCCACATACCGTGGTTCCCGTAAGCCACGGACTCGTTCCTTTTAAAGGAATCTTTGGACGTACAGTGGAAAAAACTGCAGATGTTTCCCTTAATGGAGGTCCTAACATTTCTCAGATTTTGTGCTTCTAAAAAAGCTCTTACTTTGAAAACTTTTTGATAAAAACACACTTCAAATAACTGCTTTTCTCTTCTAACTCCATTTCGCCACACATATGAAGTAAAATTTAGAAGTTCAAACCAAAGAAGATACTTTAAAGAAGTACCTCAAGATACTGGGAGATGAAACCCCATCCCTCGCCCGCAGGACAGGCCTCTGTGGCAGCCGCAGACAGACTCCGGGTCTCTCCCCTGCCTCCCTGCCCTGCCCCTGCGCGGGCCTCGGAGCGGCGCTTCCCTTCCCTCCCTTCCCTGGGGAACCTCCCTCCTGTGGGGTGAGCCAGCCCTCCTCGCTCTGCCTCTCTCCCAGGCTCTCCCCAAGCACGGCTCAGGAACCTCTCCTTGCTCTGAGGCTCTAAGGACTTCCCTGTGCTTACGAGTGAGGAACAAAGCTTCAACATCCTTCGCTCAGCACCTGCAGCCCCACTGGCTTCAGCTGGTTTTCCCGCTTGAGCATCTGCTCCCTTACTCAGGACGGGGCCTCCAGCCAGCCCACCGCACAGTCCCACCCACCTCCACGGCCTCACTCCCAGGTCAGCTGCACACGAAGCCTGCTCGGAGCCACACCGCCCATGCCCCGACGGGCCTCTGCACGGCACCTGGCCTCACGGTCACCGGGCCAGTGGGTGCCATTGGGCCGTGGGCTCCAGGACAGCTGACCAACCATGTAACATGTGTTTGCTTCCCGGGAGCACCTCGCCTGCTGCCAGAACCTCTTATCTCGTGTGAATTGCAGTTCCTTCTCCTTCAAACACCGCTTAACCAAAAAATCGAATGGAAAAGTTTCCTGAATGTCCCCAACACTGTGCTCAGGGCTGGGGTTTAAAGAGCGAAAAGCAAGTCCCCAGCCTCAAGGATGTGAGCAGCTTTCTCAGAGGGGAAGCAGTGTTACGAACTGGACGGCAGAAAGCGTGAAATAATCCGGGTTGCTCAAAGTCCAAAGCAGTAATTACGGACTTCATCAGTTCAATCCGACGCTTCAGTGTGCAATGAATTTAAGATTTAAAAAAAAAAAGATTTTGACATCATTTGATGGCAAAACCCAGAACACGTGATTTTGAAATTAAAAAAACACGAAAAGCAGAATCTTTGGGCAGGAGTGAACCAACTGTACCCTCTTTTTATGGAACAACAAACTAGTGACCATCGACTAAGCAGAAGGTTGCTTCCTAGACACGGCACAGGGTGCGAGCGTGGGGTGTGACTGCCACCCATCAGGATCCGAGACATGCTGCAGATGCGGCTTGCGTGGAGGCTACTGTGTTAACATAAAATGCGAAACGAAAATACTTTAATTCCCTAAAAGGCGCTAACCCTTATCTGCCAAACAAGACAGATGTGGATCTGCTGCAATGCGGGCCAGGTGGGACCGTCCTTCTCCCGCCCGGAGCCCGAGCCCTGCCGCCGCGCAACTTACTCTGGGTCTCGCAGTCCACGCAGTGGGAGTTCCCGCGGATGTTCCGGATCGACTGCAGGGCCATGGCCTCACTCTGGCTTGTCAGTCGGGACTGGGCAGGGAGCAAGACACACAAATGTAAGGTCTGAGAGCCCCGGGAGGAACGTACATAGCTACTAATAACGTCAGGGGAAAATCAAACAGGTCGTGAGTAACCGTAGGACGAGGGAGCTTCTCAATCACGCCTCTCCTGCTGTCTTCAGGGAAGAGCGTCACCGAGGGAGACCTCATCACGCACCGGGGGACGGCACGTGTCGGGATTTATCAGCTGAGATGGACACGGCCAGAAATGAGCAGAGACGTAGGTTCTGGATGATTTGTGAACGAACAGGAGACCCACCGCCACCTCGAGAAGGTAATTGGTTAACGTCCCTTTACTGCCCCGTGTCTACTTGGTATGAAGACTAAAGAATGAGAAAGAAATAATCTGTTTATAAGCCAAGGGTCAGGGCTTAATCAGCAATGTAAGACATATCTCACGGCTCCTCGTCAGAAAACCCTACCCACACCACACGTCTCGGCCGGGAGAGTCACTTTTCATGCGAAGACTGTCTCAGTTGCCACAGCAACAGAGTCACTCGCGGGAGCGGGGGCAGGGGGAAATGTGAGTGGGCTGGGGGCACTGATTCTTAAATTTATACTTTATGGTCTTGAAAAAGGCTTTTAAAAACATATGCTTATTGCAGCAGGTTTAGAAAACAAAGAGGGGGAAAAAGAACATAAAAATGTAAAAACTAGGATATGGCCATCTGTAGTTGAACATGATTAAAACTTTGATATCTGTTCTTTTAGCCTTTTTTCTAGGCACATCTACACACATACATGTATTTTAAAGAAGCCAGCATGACATATATTGCTGCTTGGGAATCTGCCCCTTTCTTCTAATGATACCTGTTTATCACTCAATGTCATCACACGGTGTCCGGCCACATTTTAAATGGCTGCATAGTATTCCACTTAGTGATGACCTGCTGGCCAAGCTCTCTCTGACGGGCATTTAGGTTGCCTCCAATTTTCGTCTATCATAAATAGTGCTGGAAGGAACACACTTACTGCTAGACTTTCACACACATTCACAATTATTTACTAAGGATGGATCCTTGGAAGGCAAGGTGCTAGGTGAAAGGATATGTACAGTTTTTAAGGCTTATTTATTAAATATGAATTTAATATTATGATCAAATAAAATTTGATCAATTTCAGAGGACACTTAGAATAAGCTTGATTTTTATGTAAGAATTATTCATAAACTGAATCATCTCATCAAATTATTTGATGTGAGACAATTTATTATTTACGACATAGTAGCACATTTATTAATTACAACTATCTACTTAGCATCATGCATTATTGGGTTTTAATTTCCTTTAGTTAGACACCCAAGTATTCAAAGTATGTTTGACAACGTATATTGGTCTGGAGTGCACTCGTGTGTACACACACACATGCACACACGGAGGGATATGTCTGTCTGCTCCATCTCTGCTCTGTGTACCTGTGTAACTTCTGTGGTTGGCCGGTGAGTTGGTTTGTCTATCTAGGTCTACACCTGCTATCAATTCTGAATTATCCACAGGCAGCTGAAATACCGTTGAGCTAGCCCTCAACTGAGCCCGTGTTTTGCTCTCCTGCCACTCCTGGAGGACAGTCTTTACGTGCTTTGTGCCCTCACACCTCTCAGCAGGTGCCCAGGGTGACCAGGTGTCCCAGGAGAAGCAGCACCTCGTCACACGCTTATCAAGTGAGAGCCAATGGGTGGCATTCGAAGGCCAGTGTTTCTATCAGCTGAGACTGGAGCTAGGAAGAGCCCGGCAAGGGTAAGGACTGGGTGAGTCTGAAGCCGTCCCAGGTCATCCTCAGTAGGCCCAGGTGGCATCGATTCAGTCTGATGTGAGAGACTGTGGTTTTCCCATAGTCTGTGCAGCCACGCGTGGCCCCCGCCCCTGTTCAGAAGTGAGGTCCCTGCTTTGACGACAGGCACGTGTTGTTGCTCCCCATCGACAGGGAGCCCAGAAAGGGCCCTGTGCTCGCCTCAGGAGCCACGCCCTGGCTGCGTGGGGACGTGACCCTGTAAAGCCAGCGTGCTCGGAATGAAAGGCCGTGGTTCCCCTACTTTGGGTATAAAACATCTTTTAAAAAGGGAAGCAGATTCCATCATAATAATAATGACTGTGGTCTGGTTTACCCTGGTTAAAGAGGGTAATAAAATAAGACACTCTATCTTTCTGAAAGACAGACTCCCTTCTTAATGATAAGGCTGAACGTAAACCATTGGCAGAAATTTCTTTAAATGGTTACAAATGAAATTTCAGGTTGGTGGGCAACGTCCTTTCCCTTGGTTTCTAGTTGGAAAAATCAAAATGTTCTCCAAAAGTCTGAACTGTCCCAGCAAAGGGATTAAAAACATGTAAGCATTAAATAATAAAACTGAAGGAATCCTTGAGGGCAGAAATGACTTTTGTATAAGGAGTATCACTGGGCAGTAGCCTAGAAAACGCAGGTTAAAATATTTTTTTTTCTGGCTAAACAACTGCAAAAGAATTATTAATACCTCTAATTATTGAGTAAAACATACTAGGCTTTGTGGGTAGTTTAGAAAATGGAAGTTTTATCTTCCCCAAACTCCCTGCATGCTCATACACGTGCATCTCCTTTTCATCTAAGTGTCCGTCAAGAGTGGGTTTTCCAACGTGGCATGGATTTGAATTTGGGGCACTGATGAGAACTGTTCATGAGAGTGCTTCCTTTAAGTCTTAACCTCTTTCCTGAGTGTATTCTGTCCAATACAAAAATAAATGTGGACACATACGACACAGAAGTCCAAAAGATTCCATCATCTGCAGCAAAAGGTCAGTGCTTTCTACCTGGGATTAGCTGAGTGAGATCTAACACTGAGTAAAGATTTAACGTTGGCTATCCTGCAGCGGAAACATGGTCAAGCGAGGAGACACGTACGAGGCGTGATACACGTGGACACAAAGCATTGTGCATCTTTCCGATTATTGTGCTTTCTCTCACCGAGAACAGCTGGGTCTTCTCGTTCATTCCCACGTCATGTACTTTCCCCTCCAGAGGTGTTACTCGGGTCCCCACTCCCCTCGCACGACCTGTGGGGGCTCACCTTGTTCTTGCTGCTCTCGCAGGACTGTAAGCTGGCTAGGATCTGGCTCTCGATGGCCTGGACCCATGCGTCCCGCTCTTCGTAGGTGGTGGCTTCGAAGTGCCATGTCTGGCCAGTGAGGGACACAATGATAAACTCGAAGTTTTCTTCTTGTTCTGAAACACAGAGTGGTGGGGATGAAGAGTTTAGCTCTGTTGAGACAGTGGCCCCTCTGCCGGTTCTGCCATGAATGTGCCCTTGGGTTCAATCACACCTGCACGGGGCTGGCGGCACACGGGGACCGGACGACTACGGCAGCAGAGATCTGAATGCACACTCCTCCCTACGCTCCTGAAGCCACCACGGCTTAGCCAGGTTTCAGTCAATGCTCAGGGATCAAGGGAAAATGACAATCAGCATGTGGTGTCAGTGTCTCTGTGTTGGCCACAGACAAAGCAACTCAGGAAAATAACTTTGTGACTTAGAGCTTCCCATGCTTATCTGTGGGATGAAGAGTAAGTTAGCGCTGCTCATCTCGGGATGCAGCTCTGATTTCCGTGTAAGTGCCCGTAGGCAGGTCCACAGATGCACCGTGGCAGAGAGGATGCCAGAAGTCTCTGTTTTTTATGGCGGAGGACCTGTTATAGTAGGAAACCTTTGATTCCCACCACTTCCACATGGAGAGAGGGCAGGGGATCCCGGGAGACTCAGAAGGCCTTGCCAGAGATTTGCAGGCCCTGCACTTGGCAGCTGCTCGGGGGCCACTGTCTGGAACGGGAACAGAGGGACTTGGGTTTACATCCCGTGGCACCACTTGCCACGTCTGAGTCTTTGGACAAGACCCTTGACTCTGAGGCTCGTGTTCCTCACCCATAAGATGGAGGAAAAGGCACCTACTTCATGGTGTTTTCCTGCTAGATAAACAAAGTGTGTAACTCATGTCGACACGGGGCGAGGTCCGAGGAAGATACACTGTAAATGTATGTCGGGCTTCGTCCTCCATTCCTGTCTCCACTCCCAGCCCCCAGCCCCTGCCACTTACAAAAAGCGTAACCAGTCACAGATCACCTTTGAGACATCTTAAGCTGGATTCTAGATGCATCTCATTGGATTAGCAGTTTCCAAGCCCTGGCCTGTGAACTCGCTGGCATCACCTGTCGAGCGACTGTTACTGACAATGATAATCATCCCCCCCCCCCCCGCCATTTACTTATGATCTCAGTCATCTGCAATCACCCTCTGGCTCCTGTCCACAGCACTAACCTCTGACCTTCCAGGCTCAGCCCGCAGCCCAGCTTCCACGTGCCACGTGCCCCTGCCCGGCTCTCTGGAGGACCTTACTCGACATGTGCTCTGTAGCCTCGGACACCAGGACGCTCGCTCATCCCATCTCCTGCTCCTGCCTCCGAGGCAGCCGCAACCCTCTCCCACCATCCTCTGCTCATTCCTTTTGGTCCCGCTAGACACACAGTCCTCCCAGCCCGTGGCTGAGAGATACCCCATCCACCTGATCCCACTGATGCTGCCAAGCCCAATGCCCGGGGTGTGGGGACAGCGCCCGGGAACGGATGCTCACGTCCTTCTTAGTGTACTGTTTCCATAAACAACCACTGCTGATCACCACAGACACAGGCCACGCCGCTTTCCTGTGAAATCTTAACGTATTCTGAGAGCAATGGCCCAGCCAACCACCAGTTTTCAGGGAGGATTGATTGCAGGACCTCCCCAGATACCAAATTCACAGATGCTCAAGTCCCTGCTGTAATGGTGTGGCATTTGCATATGACCGACGCACATCGTCCTGTACACTTGAAATCATCTCTACTTATAGCACGTGATACAATGTGAATGCTATGTCAATAGCTGTTATGCTACATTTTTTATTTGTACTGTTATTATTATATTGTCACTTAAAAAATTTTTTGAATATTTTAGGTCCACGGTCGGTTAAACTTGAAGATGTGGAGCCGTGGATACGGAGGATGGAGTGTATTGTGTTCCGTGTCAAGTAAGCCTTGTGGCTGCTTTGTAATTTAAATGCCTGGTGAGTTGGACCTAAACCTGTGGAACCTGCTCTGAACAGCACCCACAAGGTAGGCAGATGGCACACCCATTCGCAAAGCCTTTGGTTTCTCCTCCGAGCCTGAAAATGTCATCTCTGCCAAGAGGGTCCATGGCCTCCACCGCCTCCCCCAGGCCTAGATGTCACAGCCACTGCGCGAGGGCTCTTCGGGGGCTGCGGGAACGTTCTGCGATGCAAGCGTGGGGGCAGGCCTGGCTCCCCTGAAGCCCTGGGCCGTCTGGTTAGCCCTCCCTTGGGTGTCTGCGCTGAGGCCGAACCCCTGGAAGGGGCCGACCAGGCGCGCCCCATGGAACGCGAGAGGAGCCTTCGGAGGGCGTGCTCGGCGCGCCTGCAGGTGTGCGGGCCCTGCGTGTGCTGAACCTCCCTGCTTCCTGATTCTGGAGAGTGGGGATAGGAGGTCAGAAAGTGAGGATTTATCAGGAATTTCACTGCAACCTATTGAGCTCTTGAGTTTAGAGAACAAACGACCCCTGTATTTAAGCAGAAGCAAAAGCTCCACCTGCTGTGGAAAGAAAGGTGGGGGTGGGTGGTGTCTGCAGGCCCCTCCCCCACCCCAGTAATGCCCTTGGACAGTCGGGGACTTGTTGGGCTTTTCACAAAAAAAAAGTCCCTGTGACTTTCACACAGGTCTTCCCACGGCTGACCTACAATTACACCTTGCAGCTACTGGCTGAGCCACTGCACCTGTGGTTTAAAAGGTCGCCTTCTTGATCCATGGGCTTTTATGTCCTAATCCTATGAATTACAACCTTTTCCGCATGGATTCTTGTAAGATAGTGCCCCAATTCATGTATTTTATGCAAAACTATCCTAGTGAACTGGTAGGTGAGGCAGGAAAGGACTACCCAATTCACAGTCAGACCATAAGGAAAACTCAGTAATTTGTGGGTAGAATGTGGCACTTTTTCATTAGGAGATCTACTGAACAGCCTCACGCTTTTTAAAATCTGTGAAATTCAAATGCACATGTGAAAGCTCCCTCTGATCGGGATTTATTGGACCTTCTAGCGAAAAAAATTACAACCTCTAGCTTCCCTGTTAAATTTCTACACAACTGGTCCACCATAGAACCTTCCTGTTCGAACATCTGGCTAGTCACGAGCTACACTCTTGGAACTAAAGGGGAAGAGCTGCATGTGCTCTGCATGGGCACGGGCTCGGGCTGGGTGGAAGGGGTTCCAGCGTGCAGGAGACAGTCCGTGCTCCCTGAATGCCTCTGCATGGTAGGGGCAGGTATGCACGTACACGCGGATGACTGAACACAGAGTGGTGAACACAACAGCGGAGATCTGAAAAGTGCCACAATGGAGATCTGAAAAGTGCCACGGGAACATCTGTATTTTTTGCCTCCTTCCAATGCAGTAGCTGCTACTGGGCATCTTCCACTGTGTACTCTCAGTATTGCATGCAAAGACAAAACTTTCAAATTAAATTGCTAAAATGCAGTTTGGCTTTACCCTATTAATTAGATAAACACAATTTATCTACACATGACAAATCTACTTCACGGAACAAATATATTTAAGTGCTCAAAGGAACCTCAGAACCCATTTCTTGCAAGTGGACAACCTTATAATAGCTACTCTATAGCTTCATCATGCAACTCAAAGTCTATCCCACCACCTGGCTTCTCCTTATATTTGACACAAATTCCCTTTTCTAGTAACTTCCGTGTCACTACATTTCTGTCTCTCTTTTCAGTTCCTGATTCTTTTCTTTTCCTGTATCTCTCTGTGGGCTTTGCCTGGTCCCCACACACCTTCCTGGGGACCTGGATGGGGCAATGACTTCCCACTCTGTTCCAAACTTGACAGTCCCTTCTACAGACTTCCTGGCTTCACTCCATCCTTGAGAGGTCACCTCTGCCTTCACCTGTCACTGGCATCTGCAGAGCAGTGGGGTGCACTGGTGCATGCAGCTCTCCACCACTCCCCTCGGATACCTGCCCCACTATCCATCCTGCTGAAACCTCACTTTGTGAGACAACAGAGGAGTGACCAGCTGGGGCCTGTGGCTTTTGCTCAGTTTTCTTCCTCCCTGGTCTGACGCTGATGATCACCACTGTCTTGCAACTCTTCCCCTCTTGGTCTTCTTTTTTTTTTTTTTTTTTGAGACAGAGTCTCACTCTGTTGTCCAGACTAGAGTGCCGTGGTGTCAGCCTAGCTCACAGCAACCTCAAACTCCTGGGCTCAAGTGATCCTCCTGCCTCAGCCTCCCAAGTAGCTGGGACTACAGGCATGCGCTACCATGCCTAGCTAATTTTTTCTATATATTTTTAGTTGTCCAGCTAATTTCTTTCTATTTTTTAGTAGAGACGGGGTCTCGCTCTTGCTCAGGCTGGTCTCGAACTCCTGACCTTGAGCAATCCTCCTGCCTTGGCCTCCCAGAGTGCTTAGGATTACAGGCATGAGCCACCACGCCCGGCCCCCTTCTTGGTCTTCTGAGCTGCTCATTCACCTTGAATTCTCACCTGAAGTGAGCAAGGTATCTGTCAGGGCGAATGAGAGGGATGTGAGTAGAGATACATGGATCCACGACTCACTGAAGTTTCCTTCCAGAGGGTACCAGGCACCACAACCTGGAAGGAGGTTGTAGTGAGTGGCACAGCACAGAACTTTCACCTCTGTCTTGCCTTGTTCCGCATTTTAATCAATGACTTGGATAAAGACACAAAGTCTGCTTACCAAGTCTTGAAAGGAGGGAATTTTGGGAGGAGAGCAGTTAAACTAGGGTTTCCTCTCCTGGGTCTAAAGAGAAGGACCTCAGAGCCGGGCTGACAACTCAGTTGGTGAAACACATCACACATGGCTGAAATTCCTCCCGTTGGACCCAAGTGGCAAGTGAGGTTGGGGGAGATTTTGGTTACCAGCTCCAAATGTGAAAAGGCTGGGCAGCCACAGTGCACAGCAAGCCCAATGCGGGGCTCTCAGTGAAAGTGACGGCCATGAGTGTGTCACTGACGATGACGGGGAGGTGGTGCTGCTGCCCTCACTCTGCTGGAGGTCGGCGGGCACCAAGGGAGAGCAATGCCAGGGAGCACTCGCCAGAGCCGCGTGAGCTCTGTCTGCCAGCAGAGGGATGACACCTGTTCTGGGAGCCCTGGGGGGTCAACCCTGGACAGAAAAAAGGGTGGAGACTCCACAGGTGGAAGATTCTCTCCCTTCACAACTATCTGCAGGTGGAATTTCTGGGCTCTGCTCCCCTGCAGGTTTCAAGCCCTTGTCACGTGGCCCTTTCAGAGGGAGACGGGTGGGAACCGAGCATCTCAGAGATGACCAGCTGGGCTCTTTCCTCTCTGAGGTCCTGTGGAAGTGCCGCAAGACAGTTCGCAACTCCTCTGTCCCGGGGCAGCTGTGAGCAGCTGCAGGGGCTCCTATGCGGGATTCCCAGGCCAGCTCCAGGTCCAGGAGAATGAGGATCAGTTAGCAATGTCTGCCCGAGGGCAAGGAGGGGGCTGCGGCACCTGCCACCTGCTCACTCAGCTCAGCTACAGTTCCCTTTCCAGCTTTCTCATCGCTGCTGCCTTTTCCCCTCCCTGCTCCTCTTCATGCGGCCTTCAGTGAGGGCAGCCTCCAAGTTCAGTCCCTGGTCCTCCTACTCCCTCGCCCCTTCCTAGGGCTCCATTTACTTCCCAAGCTTAGACGGTCACTCCCAATAGATGTGTACAATTCTCAAATCTGCAACTCCAATCCAAACATCTAATCATTTTTGGATTTTAAAATGTCTATGGATATTCCTCAAATATTTTGTCTTCATGTCAAATTTAATAGGCATAAAATAGATTTGCTATGATTTTCAAATGCTACTCTTTGGGTTCTCTATTTCTGTTAATGGTTACAATGCATCTTCTCATCATAAAAATCTCAAAATCACCTGGATTCCACCCTCTCCCTCTTCCTATTGCCATCTGATGGGTCACAACACTGCTTAGCAATATCCCCAATCCGTACCTCTCTCTCTACTTCCTTCTGCTTTCGGCCCTTGCCTGACTGTTTCACTGGCTCTGGCCCAGCCCTGATACTCCCTGAGTTTCCCGTGTAACAAATTGGTGCTGTCACCCTCTTCACCAACACTCCAGCACTTCTGCAGTGTCCTCTGGGCCCGGCTTCCCTTCTAGCCTGACTGCCTCACAGTACGGCATCCACAGTGGGGAATAATCTCCAAGCCTCAAGTCTACCCTTCTTCTCCCTCCCAAAACCAAATCCATGAGTTTAAACTAGAACTGTGAGCCCTAAGTGCTACACACTTGTACCAGTGAGGGCTACTCCGAGGGGCGAACACCTTCGGTGGCATGACGAGTAAGGTCACGATAAGATGGGAGCGCAGGCTAGGAGTCCTTCGCCCAGCAGTCCTGGAGAAGAGGCCAGAGGGGCCCCAGGTGTGCAGAGCTGCCCTGCTCCCCCAGCTCCTGGTATCTTCTCTAACGAAAGGCTTCCCACGGACAAAGACCAACCACACGTGAACTCAAAGCCAGAGACCACCCGACACATAGGGAACAGGACAACAGATTTAGATCCAAAGGAGTACCAATATAGAATTTAAAATAACTGTGTATGAAATGTTTTTAAAAACAGAAAATGTAATCTAAATTTTCAAGCAACAGGAGACCATTGAAAGTGACCAGGCAGATTGGGAAAAGGTAGGTCTTTTGGAAATATAAATTATAGTTGTTTCAAAAACAAATCAAAACCCACCATGGATGGGTTAGAAGAGGAGCTGAGCACAGAACTGGTGAGCTGTCAGATGGGCATGGAGAGATCGGGAGAAGCGACAAGGAGGGCTGGCGCCGTGAGAGAGAAATGCTGCCATGTGCAGAAGAGCTGGAAGGTACAACATACACCTAACTTCCCGACAGCACAGGGAGAATTTTACAGGACTGCTGAAAGACACGGAGTTATAAATGTGGGAAGTGCATTCTTTACCCAGAAAGATTACAACAAAGAAAACCACACCCAAAGTTTATAAAACTATGGAAAACCAAAGACAAAGACAGAGAATCTTAATAGCCAGCAAAAAAAGACAGATTGCATTAAAAGAAGTATCAGTAGGGATGACAGACACATTAAGAGTAACAACCAGAGCCGTAAGGCAGGGGAATAATATCTGTAAGAGAAAATAACATCAGCCAGAATGGAGATCCAGGAAAAAACTGTCTTTCAAAAACAAGAGTGGAACAAAGATATTTTCATGCAAAAGAATCGAAAGTGCTTATTACTAACAGACCTTCACTAGAGGAGCTACTACACCTCACACTTCAGGAAGATCCTAGAGGGAAGGTTTGAGAGAGCAGGGTTGGTGGGCAAACGAACTGCTAAACATACAGATAAACCTAAAGAAATATCATATTAACTAAGACTTCCGATAATGACGTCCAACACGAGGAAGGTACAAAAAGCTAGAGAACGTGAGGGTGGAGGTGATGCTGGAGTTCAGATGACCAACGGGCCTTGTTCTGTTTCCCGGGGGGAGGTGAGAACTAACGTTAGGAATGCCCTAACCTCTACAAGAAAACAAGCAGAGTGTGCAATTTCCCACCCAGAAGAGGGAAAACGATAATAAGGAAAAGAAACATGATTAAAACCTCTTAGTCAACTAAGAATAGATGGAAACTCCCTTATCCTGGACGAGGAGGGATCTATCCCTAAACCCCATAGTACCATCATTCTTAAGGGTGCACCGTTAGAAGCATTCCTTTGAACATGCAGTTGCAGGGTGCTTAAGACAAGAATACTTATTATAACTGCCTTCTTTCAATGCTGCTAGCCAGGGTAGTAAGACAAAGTAATAAATAATCTACAAATTGTTAAAAATAAATAACAACAGTAGTTAGTAAATGGGTGAAATCTAAGACTAATATGGAAATATTAATTGCATTTATGTACACTAGCAAACAAAAATCACATTTAAGTATGACTTTACAAATAACGGACATATATTTCTCTCCGTCTGTGAGGCAGAGAAGGAGAAATACAAAGACCTGTGAATATAATGACATAAAGGACCACTCAGCCCGCAGCTACTCACAACAGGTGGTAGAGAGACCTCACCCTGCGTTTTGAGGGGATGAGTTAACCAAAGGGTCTGAGAGTGGCCTGAGCAGGTTCAGGCCTCGTCTCCCGGAGAATGAAACCCTGGCTGAATTGGCCAATTATAGTGAAATGCCAGTAAGTCCCAACAGAGTAAAGAGCAGACAGACACAGGACACACCTGTGACCAAGCTCACGGACACCAGGTTGGCCTGGGAAAGGGAGCCCAGTGACCCTGGAAAGCACAACTAAGTTTCACATCCCAGTTAAGAGCCAACTTCGCAAACCCCTGCGACTCAACTCATTTGAGACCACTTTCTTTTTTGAGGGGGATTCCTGTGGGATTACTCTAAACCCAGAAAGGTACAAAATGATAGAAATAACAAAGAAACAAACGAAGACAGGAATCAAAACCAACAGTACCAACCCCTGTGGTGACAGTGGTACAACAGCAAGTTCTGTGCCCACTGTGATCATTGTGTGTGCTGTCTGGGATGTATATGAAGCATGCACAAAGGCCCTGTGGTCACAGGACGAGTCTGAACACCAAGCTTTTCAGTCTGAGCAGCAGCTGACTGTGTGGTGAAACACTGAAGAGCCGCTCTTTTGGAATTTTTTGTTTTGTTAAAAACTGAATGGTTCAGCCCAGCCCCAGAGAGGTAGAGAACAACCCTGTCTGGTCCACGCAGGGTCTTGCAACAGCTCCCAGTCAAGAGGCAGTAGCCCGGGAGAGGTTGTCCGTGCTGAAGGGGCTCTGGGGCAGAACTGCAGTGCAAGCCCCCGTGCCGCCCGCAGGGAGCGTGGCAGTCCCCTGTGGGGGGACAATGAGGAGGCAAGATTGAGCCCTGCGTACTTGGTGCAGAGGCAGGCCCAGGCAGGGGTGCTCCCTCAGCCTGCTTTTGGATTTCAGGCCCTTAAATCTATGACAAGGGGCTGGACAGCTGGGACTCGCTTCCCGAGTGAGGATTAAAGCCAAGCACAGAGCCTAACTGCGATCACTGCACCAACGTCGCCGAGTGGCGTCCAGCTACGCCAGGGCCACGTGCATTCCAGGACACTGTCTCTCTGGGGCTTTTTTTTTTCTTTGAGGGAGGAGAGTATGTGAATACCCAGGTTAGAGTTTCAGAACTGAATTCTACCTGTCATATGAGTTTTCTCTGCCTCCGAGATTAAAAACCGAAGCACAAGGATTACAGAGCCGGGTGTATTTAGTCCTAGTACATACCACGTCCACGGAGGAGTGATTTGCTTCTTTGCAACAAACCCACTGCATGGCACAACACGCACACAGAACACCACACTGGGCCCCGGTTCTGTGTCAGGAACAAGGCCAGGACTTTGCAGGCATCATCTCCTCTAATTATTGTTTTATTTTACAGTGGCAAGCAGCATTCTTCCTCCATGTCCTAAAATCAAACGAACCTTTAAAAAGGAGGTCTGCTCGGGGGTGGCGTTCCTGTTACTTCCCCCGACTCTCACGTGAGAACAACGTTGGGTCTTTTAAAAGCAATTTTCCCAGAAATCCCTGCTAGTCACTGGCATCCTACTTCTAACTGCTGTCAGGCCACCCACTTAGGCCAGCCTGGGGAATGCTGGGGGGCACAGAGCACAGGTGTGGTCATGAGCTGGGGACATTCCAGGTGCCCTGTGCCGGGGAGTATGGCTCTCTGGCCAATGACTGGTCAGCATGGGGGCAGGGATGGTCCCCTCTACGCCGGGCCAATCTGAGTATGTGATGCTTCGGCTCTTTTCAGATCTGGTAGGGGACACGCGATCCACATGTCTTTCTCCAGGTTTCACTTCTGAGTTGGGCCACAGAGCCCCTTCCCCTCTTATTTGGGACCTGCCAGGAAGTGGCCCACACGTGCAGGTGGCTTTGCCCACACCACAGGAAGGAAATCCCGTGGACAGGTGAGGATGCTGCCGACCAGCACAGCGGAGCCAGGAAGAGGAAGCGCCAGGTCCCTGGGTGCAGGTGTCCTGCAGTTAGCTCGACCCGTCTGTCCTGCAGTTGGCTCCATGAAACAACCTGTTCTCCCCTTTTCACCTAGACCCCTTTAAACTGGGTTCCTGTCACTACTAAACCCAGTCCTGACTAGTCCAGTGAAGAAAACCTAACCTCGTGGGTACCTCCTAGGCGTTGCTCCGGTCACCTTCTTAAGTCAATACCTAGTAAATCTATACATTTAATGCGTGTTTACACTTCTGCGTGTGGCAGTGACTACGCACACTCATTAAATAAACAGTGAATAGATTTCTGGGCCCAAATGTTTTCCCTTCCTCTGTAGGGAGAACATTAACATGCTCCTCCTGATGTTCAAAGAAGAATTTTTACCAGATGACAGAGCCTTATTCAAATCACCGACGGCCCAGAGGACCGCAGCATATTATGAAGTGACACTCTGATGATATTTTAGTTATCAGCAACTAGATAAAAAATGATAAAAACAGTAATTGGCAGTGTGGGGCCCATCAGTCAGAGAGACAGAGCTGAGCATTAGTCTTCACTGTCACCTTCGTTTAAAATGTGCGGCGTGAGCGCTTGAACAGAGAGGACGTACCACGCCTGGGCCTCATTTCAAGTGGTGTCATTTCACTAACACAAACCTACCATTAGTGACAATTGTAGTGGCTCATATTTAATTCACTCTGTAAAAACAGGACTCAGGTTGCAGAAATTCCTGTGGATATTAAAAGTGTGTTCTTAGTTTCAGATACACACACACACACACACACAGAGGAAAATTAATCCCCGGCTCATGAAAAATCAAAACACCACCACGCCCCAAAGCCCCAGGTAACAGGCGACGTGTTGTTTCACAGTGAGACATTCCAGGGCTTAGCTGTTTCATAAAGTTTTGTGATTGGGCTCACAGGGATTTAAACAGTTTTCTGTGTTTAACGGTTAGCTGTGGAAAGGTCCACTATAATAGTATTTTAGCACCATGAACCTGTCGAAACCAACCTGCCCAATTACTCCAAACGACATTAATAACACCGGATATTACACTAATTGCGTCCAGTTTCTATGCAGACGAGGCCCCCTGGGGCTAATTTTGCCTCCTCAGGGGCAAGCAACTCAGCCATCAGACTGATTTCACAAGGAATCCCTCCTCATTACACAAGACCGGGCTGTCAAACTTTTTTTTTCCTTAAAGGTTAATGGGCCAATCAGTCATCAATTATTTTTGCAGAATCCTAGCAGACAAAGGGTTAAAGGGCTAAAAGCAGCGGAAAGCGTTTTTACATTTGGAAGTTGTCTCCAACGGGAGACACCTGGCAAGGATGCACTTGGGGGCATGGGTGAGAGGAGGAGAGGGGGACAGAGGGACATACATGTCTCCGGGAGGGGACAGGATATAGGTCTTTGTCCCAGACTAAGATGCAGAATGGCTCAAATGTCTGTGGGTGCAGGCGTGACGAGTATGATGTTACCGAGGTCCGGTCCCTTCTGCATTGAGAAAGGCTCGCAAGGATGCAGAGGTTACTTGCTCCAGGTTCTTCACTGCCTGGAAGGTCTGAGTCCTGGAGAGAGAGGTGATTCTCCCAGGGTCCCCTCCAGCATGGAATGCAGTCCCCTAATGCCCAGCCGCTGTTCTATCCACACGACTAAGTGTCCTTCCTGACACAGTTCATGACAAACACAGGATGAAAATGAAATGTGTTACTGAAACTGTGCAGAGATGACAATGTTCAGCGCGGGGCACGTTCACTGCAGACTCTGTTGATAGGAGTGCGGGATCCGCGGAGCCCCGTGGCTTCCAGACGGCACCACCGAAAAATGATTGGACGATAGAACAGCAAAGGCCCACAGGGAAAATGACCATCCTCTCTGCTCCTGACTTCTGTTGTATAAGAATCAGGACTTTTATTTCAGGAAACACCACAGTACCCTGGCTAATACCTTAACAGACTCTTACCTTTGGCCTAGCTGCCTCCCCCCTGCCCCGCCCCCAATTAACAAGTGAGTGTTAGCAATGGGTTTTTCCTGGTGGTTTCTCTCTGAACTGGGGCTCCCACTTTTGGACTTCTCTCTCCTGGAACCTACTTCCTGCTCTGCCATCTACCGCCTGGAGCCCATGAGCAGGCCGTTCCATCTTTCTGATCTCAGCTTTACCTGCAGGGCAGGCAGCGAGCTGGACCAGGGATGACCAGGATGCTGCGTCTCCTTCTTTTGCAAGGAAAGATATTCCTAACTGGCAGTCTCAGAATCCCCCTTAACACCATTCTCCAGGTAGCCACTATCAATTTACCAGAGCTGGAAGCCGAGATGGAATGCATGTGCCACTCTGTGGGGTCTGTGGGTCTACCTGTGCCCCATGAGATGACGTGAGGCAGTGTCATACAGAGCCCCGACACTTTGTAAAATACTTCGATATTTCTGCTTTAAAAGCACATATGAAATAGCCATGTGGTTTAGATATTTTACCCGATTATGAAAACCACATTTAAGATGTCAGCGAAAACCCACTAAAATAAGTCAGGTTTTATTTCCCATTTTTCTCCCATTTTTGTAGGAAAAGATTGATGTGAAAGAAAGCCTGCTGGCCCAGGCTGGTGCAGAATCAAGGACTATGGGAAAAATAATACATACAAAAACACCCCACCAACATGCTTGAGAAGTTACTAATTTTAAACAAAAAGAAAAGATCATCGTAAACACATGCAGTTCATGGTTCTCGGGTATTTTCGGAAACTCTGAATTTGGTGAATACCTTTTTGCTTGAGCAAGAGAGCCCAACAGAGGTGTTGCACTGTGGCTTCATTTAGGACAAGAACACGATTAATTCTGGGAAGAAGCAAATTCCCAGAGGGAAATCAAAAAGTTAGGAACGTTCACTGCTAAATATTGCCACAGGAAGGTTCTCATTGAAACACAAAGGTTTTTATCTCCCAAACACATTACAAAGAGATGGGGCAGCAGCCCGGCGCCCACTGCAGGGTGCCATGCATTTCTTAAATCAAGGAAAGTGTCTAAAACAAAGCTCCTAAGAAAAATTAGTTGCCAGACCGACCCCAAATGGAAATATTGTGGGATGAAGAAGACGAGCGTGAATGTTGTCCCTCATGCTTGCTGGTGTCCCAGACGCCCTGTGAAAGTTCCTGGCCCAAGTGTTTGGTTTAGAAAGAGAAAGAAAAACCAGAGGCATGTGTCGTAATTTATCTAGTTACTAAGCAGCGTGCTCTGTATTTACCATTTGTTCCTCCTTCTGACATGGTCTTCACCTCTCAAAGGTCCCCTCGGGCTCCCAATTACAGAAGTAAGTGAGCACCACCATGCCAGGCAGGCCCAGGGCCCAGCGTGGACATCAGAAGGCCCGGCCACCCAGGTCCACCAGGGCCTTTGGTGGCGCCCTTCACCGCCAACAGGTGTTTCCCTCCCCAGGTGCTGCCCAGCACTCAGGTGATCTCACGTCAGGGGCCAGGAAAACAAGCAATCTCGCTTCTTTCCCCGAAATGTGGATTCAAGACTTATTTCCCACGAAGGGGTTTTCCAAATTTGAATTTATCTGCATGACTTCTTAATCTGTGCCGTTCACCGTTTAGGAGTGCCTGCTTTGGCCTGTTCCGCCCTGTACTGACACCACCAAACTGTCCCATGGACATTCTCCGTGGAGCCTGTGAGTCACTTTTCTGTCAAATACGTCTGTGCAGCGATTTAATGGCCACCGCCCCGGTCAGCCCCGCCACGCGCCCAGCGCTGTGGGAAGGGAGCATGGGCTTCACTTCATTTCTTCTTCAGTATCCTTCGAGGTAGATTTTTGTTGTCTCTATGTTAGAGAAGGAAAGTAAATGGAGGGAGGACAGACCCAGGACTGGATCCTACGGCGGGGAAGCGGCGGGTCTGTCCCCAAAGCTCGACTGTCTGCTGGATTTCCACCACTGACGACGGTTCTTTCGAGCGTGGCAATAAGTGGAAGCGTAGGTTTAAAAGTCTGGGAGAAAGAGTAAGTTTGATTTTTAAATTCTCTCTTACACTTCCAGGGCCAGCATTTCCTGAGGGATCTCTGCTTCTCGTAATGAAAACGAGGCTCAAGCCTTCGAATTTTCTTTGAGTGACGGGAATCTGTGGGCGCCTGAGCAGTGCCACTCCTGACCCTGGGGGAGCGGTTTCCCGTGGGCACCTGGCTCTACAGATGTTGGCTTGCTGAGCCCTCACCATGACCCTGTGCAGGAGGTGTCTTCACCCCATTCTGCTGGTGGGGAAACTGAGGTGCAGAGAGGACACGTCAAGAAGCCACGGTTGGAGCTACAGAGTGGTGACTCGGACTCAAGGCCATCTGGCTCCGGAGTCTGGGCTCAAAACCACCGTCCACGCCACCTCTTGCAGACAAGAGTAAATGTCTCAAAGTATTTGAAATGATTCAGAGTGAAACGGAACCTTGTCTGAGCCTGGGAAATGGTCACTGCCAAGGTTCTGGAAGGCAGCTTCAGATGGTGGGGCCCTGCACGGTCTGACAGGTTCACGGGGCCTTGGGGAGACAGCTGGGGCCTTTGCGGGGGGCCCAATTCAGACACTGCAGTGAAGCCTTCAGGAAAAAGCCAGCATGACTGGTCCTACATCCCAGGCCAGGGCAGGGCAGCCTTCTTCCTCTGCCAGCGACGATGGCTGTCTCCTCTGCTGGTCCCCAAACGGGCATCTGCACCCTCGCTCCAGCCTGAGGCTGCTGTCGCTCTCTACTGAGCACCGCCCAGGCTCAGGCTGCGGCCCCATCTCTCCGTGAGTATTCTCGGGGCTCACCATCGCTCTTCTCCTAGCCTCAGTTTCCTCTTTTATAAAACACGGAGGAGAAGACCTCCTCCTCCAGGGTTGCTGGGGAGTTGGAAACTGCTCAGCACTGAGCTGCGGTCACCACGGCTACTGTCAACTCCCAGAGGCCATGAAGCCTTTCCTGAACCCCTACATCAAATGAGCAAAGCTCTTAGGGCCTCTTCCGGAGCTGTCTGCCCTCAGTCTGCATTAGAATCTCTGAGTGCCCCGAGGGCAGCGCACGTGTGCACCTTACTCTCTCTGCTTGACCAGGACCCAGCACCAGTGATGACGTGTCACGGCAGGGACCCAGGAGTCATGAACGAGAAGACAGGCCTCCCCGCTCACCCTCAGCAAGCTCGTCCTTAGATGTGAGCTGTTGGGCACACGTACACAGTTTGCTTAACTTAACTCTGAACAAGTTGCGAGTCTCAGAACTGTGACCAAGAACGGTGGACGGTGGTGGGAAGGGTCCACGAGTTAGGCCTGCACTGCTCGAGTTTGCTCAGAGAAAGTCTGGACCGTAGGGTGAACAGACCTGATCCTATCATGGGCCCACTGTGGCGCGGGGATGTCCCCAAAGCGGCGTTTCATGGGCCTGTCTCTGGGGCAGGTTCTAAATCCACAGAAATGGACCTTTATCGACAGAGCAGAACAGCAAGGGCAAACTGGGACTTTGGGCCAATCCTGACTCTGGCTAACATTGGGTCCAAGTGTCATTTATTGTGTAAAGTGGCCCCGTCCTAAGTATTTGTTTTGCTGTGAGTGGGCAGTATAGCTCATATAATGTGGGTGGGCCTGGCAACCCAAGACATGCCCCTTTGTCCCCCAACACCTCTCTCCTTTACCTGTTTATCCTTTATCGCGTGTCCTGGAAGTACTGTTCTTCCGCGGAACAGAGACAGCCTCCACACCCTTGGGAAAGCCCACCCACTGCGCCACTCGTGGCAGTTCTGTCGTGCTCAGGCCCTCGGCAGGCCTCCCTTCTCCTACACAGTTCTCTTTGTTCTTTCTCAAACAGAAATTTACTTTAGAGTTGAACATTTTCAAGCCTAGTCTCAGTCACCAGATACGTAGATTTTCCCCCCTTGGGTTGGGAAGCAGCTGCTAATAGAAGGACCCCATCGGCAACAGGCTTCTGAGATGGAGAAGTTAAAGTTGTGTTCTTGTTGAAGGAAATTACATTTCAACAACATTGAGAGAGAGTTTAATAATTAAGAAGCAACAAAGGTTTAAAATTTAGTGCCACATATACATAGTAAGTCTCCATCGTGGTGTCAGAGATGACCAGCCCTAATGGACAGACAAAAGAAGATAAAACATTTTGGCTTGTTTTAACCAAGAGATCCGAGCACAGGTCCTGCCTCCCCAGTATGCCGGCTTGTTCTGCAGAAAGTCGCCCGACTTATGGAAATGCCAACTCCTCCCTTGGTAACACAGTACCTACCTGGCAGGTACGGCGAGGATTACTGACATAACGTGGTCTGGGGGCCAAAGAGAGCAGGTTTAGACGAAAACAGGCTTCAGAGAGAGATCCTCGGGCTCAAGTCTCGGCCCTGTCTGATTCCCACAAACCTGAGTCTCTGGGGGCTCCCAGGATGGCTGAGCCGCACGCCCCGCTCCTACGAGGTGGCTTCCCTTATAACGCTCGGGCTCAGCTCCACCCACGGGGAACTCTGGTGTCAACCTTATTTTGGTGGTATTTTTTTGGTATCTCTGAACAAATTACTAAGTGGACCACTTTAAACAAAACTGCATTTGGGGATGGGTGCGTTTAGCGTGACATTCAACACCTCAGGTTAAAACACAAGTTAGAATGATCAGGACACAAATTTTCATAAAGGGTCATCGTACAGACAGTGAGTATGTGGTAACATCATACACCAAAAAGCTGTAAATCAGAAAGGCGTTTTGATAATTTATTTTCTATCATTATATGAATTCCATAATATAGTATTAAAAGCCATACGAAATGAGATTGTGAGCGTACAGATATTAACCTTAAACCCAAAGTAAATGAAGAATGATCATGTCACTTAATTGAACATTCATACATGTAATTGAACACTGAACAGAAACTTACTGAGAAAAATGAAAGAAGACGTGAGGGAGAACTGGCTGTGCCATCATTATTTACTCCGACGTCCCGGGACTGCCCTTGGTACCTACTGACAACCGACTGCGGGACCCCCAGTTGGCAACGCTCTCCAGCATGTGAAGATTTCAGAGGGGAGCATCACCCCGCCCTGAGGCCCTGGGCGGAGCAGTGCTGCGCGTGACCTGCTTAGTTAAGGCTGAGAAGTTTGCGCTTCGCGAATCCTCACTGGCCACTATCGCGTCCTACGTTACCCACCAGGACTCCAGGACGGCCTGGCAGCAGGTCTCAGGTGGGAGCTGTGCGCCCTCAAGCTTAGGGAACCAACATGTATGCCTCCTTACCGTCCCCCAGTTTTGTATACAACTGCATTTCAAACCAGACTTCATGTCTTTTTTTTTTTTTAAAGGCTGGAAGTCAATAAAGGAATTTGTTGTGACGAAACCTCCATGCATGCAAAAGAAAAACATATTTGATAAAAACATACTTGATAAGGGAAGAGAAATGATATGCACCCTAAGCTGAAAAACATTTAAAAAAAATAGTGGAAGAGTATATTAGTAGCCTTTAAAATGCAACAAAACACGATAATTGAATGTGACCATTTCTTAAATTCGATTCTTTTCCCTCTTGAGTTTGGTATTTCTTGAATGCTTTGAAAGAAGAGGCCAAGCTCCGTTGGCATCTTAACAGACAACAATTTCCTCTTGAGGAATAAAAAAAAATTACGATTAAAAAATGGCTCTTTAACAAGCCATAGTGAAAATGTAGATTTGTTTTCTGGATTCATTTTTTTTTTTTTTTCCAGGCTGAGAGCAGGGCTTTCAGCAGCGAGACAGGAATAATTGTGAAAGGAAGAAAAAGAGGATGGGGATATAAATCAACAAAGGTTAATGACCAGGATGTGAAGAGGGACTTGTTTACAGAAATAGCGTGCAATTTAAAATTTACAAGAGATTTAATGCCACCGCTTGGCAATCGCTAAAATCAACAGCCCAGAAAACAGTGACATTAAGAAAAATATTACAGTTATAATCATCCCCAAATAAGTCAATTAGTGTTAGGGCACGAGCTTGCGATTACTTGACCCATTTGGCTTGCACTTAAGTGAAAAAAAATTTCCCCCTATTATACCAAGATTGCTGGATTGTGACCTATTTTGCATCGCACGTACTACACGCCAGCCTCCCTTCCCTATGCTTGGGCTGATGGTGGTGGTTTTCCCTTGCCTGGCATCAAAATAATTCTGACCCTTGACATTTGTAATCATAAAAAAAAGGCAATTTATAATTGTGTTGTTCAAATGAAGGTGGGGGAAAAATTCAATCTGCTATTATACGAAAGCAATGACGGCTGTCTTCGGTGAAAAAAGCAACGCAAGTCAATTTGTGAACTTTGGCACCAGACGACCTTTAGAAACACAACAATATACTGAATTTACAAGCAGTAGCAGCCCATGCAAATGGCCCGGGCCTGCTTGCCTCTGGATTAGAGCTGCAGAGAGCATTATGGAGAATGCTTCCACAAAACAAATTAAGACTGTTACTTAAATGTCACGGCACACTATTGTATTTGGCTACAGATCATTACACCTGATACTAACACTTTTAAAAACTGTAATAACTTGGGAAATATTACACTGAGTGCCCACATGTATAAAGGAAAAGAAAAAAGAGGAGAAAATAGGTTTCTGAAGTAATTTCAACATCACTACTCTACGACTGAAGGGAAAGGTCAAAATTTAAGTAAGCTGAAAGGAACATGAATGGTAAAATAAAACACACAAACAAAAAGATGAAAAGACCACAGGAATGACTCTGCAAACACAATAAGGGAGCATGCGGCTTGGGCATCTCATTTCCATGTCTGCACGGGAGAGGAAGGAGGCTGGGGCGGTGCAGGCGGAGGTGTTACCTTCGGTGTTGGTGCTGCTGCTGCTGTATATATTTCGCAGGCTACCAACACGGTTTAGTTTCCATGCTTTGCGTTTGGCTGCGTCCCGAGAGCAGAAAGGGGAGAGGGGGAAAAAGAGAGAAAACAAAAAGGAAAAGAAAACAAATGAAAAGGGGAGAAAAGAAATGTCAAAGTAGCACCGAACTCCCCTCCGAGCCATCCGTTTTCGTGAAGCAGGTAGGCCCCCCAGGGCCCCCTGGCCCGGGCCGTCTACGCCCCACTGTGAACACGGAGGAGCGCAGGGAGGGCGGAGGCATGCCACTGTCGTTAGTTTTGCACAAAGAGATGCCCAGGCAAAGAAGTCCATGCATCCCCTACCCTTCGCCCTGCTGGTCTGACATGGGGCCACCGAACGGTACAGAAATTGGCCTTTGCCTCAGGGCACGGCAGCACCTGGGAAGGAGCTATGACGCCAGCAGCCATAAGCCCTTAGATTTGGCAAAATATTAGGAGCATGTCAAATCAAAAGGGACCTGGTTATTAGCAGAGTTCATGTCTGTATGTTGTAGAGGGCAGGGCTTTAAAACCAAGAGCTGTTAAAAATAGAAGCTGTTTTCCTCAGACAGATTTTGATCCGGGCAGTAACCTACAGCAGCAAAACCCTAGTACCATTTTGCTGTCTTGAAGGGAAGAGTCTGTTCTCTTTCATACCCGGGCGTGTTGCAGGCTCTGAACCGAGCTCCTAGGAAGCAGAAAGTCAATGCCTCCTGAAGCTCTCAGCAAAAGGGACAAACACCAGGTCACCCACAGCAGAGAAGAACCAATTTAACATGGGCAGAGCAGGCCCAACACCCACGCTGTGTGCAGTGACTGGCTGGGTCAGAGATGGGACCCCCACCCTCCCAGACACGCCTCCCCAGGGACACATTCTCCAACTCCCGCCTCCGCGCCACCCCCCAACCATCAACTCAGGAACGCTGACACCTGCGGCAGAGAAGAGGTCCACCTGAGACGTTCTCGCCACCTGCAGGAAGAGTTAAGCAGGTGGCCCGTGTGGAGCTGGTCTCAGGCACATGTAGCTAAAGACACAGCCCCAGATCGAAGGGCCGGATGGACAGGCCCGCCACGCAGGCACACACAGCAACATGTCTCGTGATGGACACAGCCATTCACGTTCCTGAAGGGGCCGCACGGGACCATCTGCCTCTCTCAACTTCCACAGCCAGGAAGGGAAACTAGTCCAAGCTTCCCTCAGGCTCTGCTGGGATAACCACCTGTCCAACGCAGGTGAGCAGCGCTCCCCTAGGGGCAGGCAGCCTTCGCGCTTCCACAGGCAGGGCTGAAGCTCACAGGCAGGAAGCCAGGCTGACCCTCTGGCTCCCAAGGCGTGACCTGGCGAACGGTCAGCTCCCTAACTCCAACACCGTCCTCACTTATGACGGGTTCACTCCTCTTGCCTGCTGTAGGGTTAGGGCTGAAATAATCTCAACAGTACAGTTTGGGCCCTGCTTGTAGGCTCTGCGTGTGCACCAAGTTCTGGGCCACAAATGACCCAGTGCGATGAGCAGGTCCTCATGATGGGTTTTGCTGCAGAAGTGAATCACAGGTGCTTCTGTGAAAATTGCATTTCTTTTTTGACAACATAAAATACATGTGAGAAATCTGAACTTTTAAGGACAAATATAATCCTGAAATCTAGCACTGTATACTTGAGATATGAATTTTATATTATTCACAAGAATAAAAACTAGCTGTAATTTAGCTTCTCTTGAAATGATAAAAAGTTGTTGTAACCACTAAACACCTAACAATTACTTTACAGTGTGAAAATCAACAAACAATTTTAATAAGAAATGTAATCTCTATTTGAGACTAGCCTGACCAAGAGTGAGACCCCGTCTCTATTAAAAATAGAAAAATTAGCCGGGCATCGTGGTGTGCACCTGTAGTTCCAGCTACGTGGGAGATCGAGGCAGGAGGATCGCTTGAGCCCAAGAGTTGGAGGTTGCAGTGAGCTAAGATGATGTCACTGCACTCTCCCTGGGGCGACGGAGGGAGACTCTGTCTCAAAAACAGAAATGTCATCTCTAAACTAGCAGGCGTCTAAGGCTGGTGACAGGCCCTTCTTCTATAGCACATGGGTCTACATTTAATTTTTCATGGTGGAAAAGTTTCCCTTATCTTCAAGGGCTCTTAACTACCTATATAGGTCCTACCTAAGCATCTGTCCCAGGTAACACCAAACCTGGGAAAGGGATCTTCGGGTACCTACCAGTACAAAATTGTGCCTTAGAAATGAAGGAAACCAAACTGGTCACGGTTTTCAAACGTTTACTTTAGAAATGTTTGGTGGGTATTTACCAGGTTCCCCAGGTACAACGACGTATTTGTAGAATTAATCACGTGCTTAATTTTTCAACAGCTGAAGCTCTGGTGTCTTGGTCCGTATTTCCCAAGTTCCAGATAGAAGCTAAGGGGCTGCACTCCTCAGCGTAAAACTTACCTCTTTCTAAAACATTTCCATATAAATAGGCATGATGGAGGCTGGGCCCCCTCCGGAAGGGATGCGCCAGTGCAGAAAACCTCTTTCCCACCTGCTCTGTGCCTTGCATTTTTCATACCCGGGTATCCCATTACCATAGGGATGCATAAGCAGGAAGTGAACCTGCAGCCTGGTTTTCTATTAACCTATTGATGAAATAATCAATTTTAATGTGTAAAATGTCATGCCTTTTCTTTCTCTTAAACAAATGGACGTTTTCTGGCTGATACCAAGGCCCTGATACATGCATCCGTCTCCTGGGGCATTGATTGCTCTAAGTCTCCTTGTTTAGAAGCTTCCCAATGAGAAAATACAACCATATTATCATCAATAACATCTCAGGCTGGGTCCAATGTTGCTGCCTGGATTCACTTGCAGGGGATGCAGAGACCCCGTGTCGAATGGAACCGGAGTGCTCCAAC
The DNA here is from genome assembly GCF_000956105.1 of Propithecus coquereli. Lineage (NCBI taxonomy): Eukaryota > Metazoa > Chordata > Mammalia > Primates > Indriidae > Propithecus > Propithecus coquereli. Next base: position 1,875,603 of record NW_012148563.1, on the reverse strand, counting down.
CCGATGCTTCGTGTCAACCATCGCCCGCCATGGCAGTGTCCCTCTGGTCTCAGGCCTCTGGACTAGGAAGGGATTCCTGAGGACCTCACGGGGACTAGCTCAAAAGACTAAATTTTCTAGGTGATCTTTAGTTAAAATTTTTAGGTATTTTGTTTTGTTTTACTTTCAGGAATATAGTTTCTTCCTTTTTAAATGCAGGCTAAACATTTTGATTTTGTCATTAATGTTATTTCTCACAAAACCATTATTGTAATATCAGAATTTCACCTATTATTGAATAAAAAGGCAGGAGGGTATGAGCACGCCATTGGTGTTTTCCATTCCGCATTTCGCTTACTGCATCAGCAAAGGTCTCTTCTGTAAACAGGTTTTCACGATGCCTCATCTAGCTACTTAGATGGCAAGATGTCTCAGCACCGTCTCAATTGTAAATGCAAACCTCACTGGACATAGAATCCCATGACGTATGATTTCAGGTCTGGCACAAACTAATTGTCAGCTAGAGTGCAGATGCTGAGACTGATCTCTTCTCACTTTAGCCTGCAAATTAAATGGCACTTTCTGAACTCTGATTGGGGTTGGCAGAAGAGTCAGTGAGCTTGGGGAAGGGAGGCCATTAGCAGGACAGCACTGTCCCCATAATGGTGCCAAAATGTGAACTGTGAACTCAGGTTCAAGACAAGCGTGTTATATAGGAATGCCGTAGCGAGAGGCGGTACCAGGAAACAGACGATGGTGGAGAATTTGAAATAGGGATAGAAAAGTCATCATTGTACTGGTTGTAATGTAATTTCTAAGAATTGAAAAGATCAAAACTTTGCAAAACTCAGGTTAAGACAATGCAGACTCACTCCCAAACTCTAAGAGGACAAAAAGTTTACCACTCTGCAATATTAAAGAACAATGATATTGTTAATTTTCCTTAAAATTAACAGAGCCCTCCCTGCTTACGAACACTGCAGGTGTTAGTAAACTGAATTTATAAGGAAGTCTTTGAATTACAGGGAGAGATTACTGTGGTGCCTTCTGGTGCCAAAATACTAGCATGGACCAGTGTGTTGTCCACGTTTATTTATTTATCGTTGACGTTAGTAGGTCATCAGGCTGCAGATGGGGCGGATGTCACCCAGCCCAGGCGGGTCTAAAATGCCGCACATCGACTCATGCATTGAAAGAAGAAAGGCTGATAGAAGCTTTAATACTCAGAACATTTCTTTAAGGTGTCTGACAGTTATAAACAGCAAATTTCGTGTCTGGATGACCAAATCGGGTACGGCATAACATCGCCCACTCCTCATAATCACTAACAGGCAGGAGTGACCATTCTGAAGCGACACAGGGAGAAAGAAAACGTGCACACTGTTACTTCCCACTAACTTAGAGTAGCTGGAATCATTCAGGGTTAACAGCTCGCAACTATTACACATCTTCTTATCTCTGGAAGCGACAGCAATCACGAGGGACTTAAATTTTTAAAGAAAAATTTCTGTTCATTTGTTTCTCTAAACAAAATAAAAAAGAAATTATTTCATGATAGCATGTGAATGCCTAAAAGCTAATCACAGACAGCAGATTTCCAACAGGAGACTCTTCTGATCAGCTCTTTATAAGTGGAATAAAAATATTCCTCCGTCTGTGGGCATGCTCAAATGAGCAGGGTTTCATCCCAAACTCTTCCTCCATCATCGTACTAGGAAACCGCAGACTTATTAGTATCACCTCTGGTCTCCTGCTGACAGCACTCTTTGTTGATTAGATAAATATTCTTCAGATAGCTGATTAAAAAATGACGCAGCCGTGAGGCTGTTGTCCAAGGCTCGTCAGCCACGCGGGACGTTCGAGTGTGTACGAATTACATCCTTGGCCTGAGCCGGACGGGGCTGGCCAAATGAGGCACGCCGCAGCCCTCAGAATCGATTACGAGCACTAACAGGATCTTTTACCTGCATGGAGGAAGGGGCTGGGTTGGAGGGGCGTGCGACTCATTTCTAACAGTGTCTTATCTCCGAATGAAACAAATGACCTTCTCCATTCATACGAGGGAGTGTACACTTGTACCTCTAAGAAAAGCCAAACGATAACCTTGTCAGATGGCATGACTCCCTGTCCGCATCAGACATGCATTCATTTATTTTTAAGGATGCCATCAGTATAAATGCCACTTGTGTGGAGGGGAGCGCCTTTGCTCCTCAGAGTGTTTCGGGCTGACGGTGGTACCGGGACCCTTTATACAAAGATCCTCGTCCAGGAGCCTCGGCAGGCACGAGCGGATTCCGCTGTGGTTTTGTGTCACTTCCAGTTCAGTGTGCCTGGCATCCCATGATCTTTTGTCCATGGCGATTTCATTGTGAGGTTAGAGATTGGGGATTTCTTTTGTGCTGGCCATTTGAACGTTCATTTGCTCAACAAGACTGTGTAAATGTTCTGTTCTCTCACAAAAAGGCAGTGGATTTTTTTTTCCATAAGATGCAACCCAGAAGATTCTTCCACTATGTGAACTCACTACTTTAGCTGTGAAGGGGCTTGACATCACGGCCGCCTCCTAGAGGCCACCTCACAGAGAAGTAGTCATGTTGAAACGTCGGCTCAAAGGGACTTTGAAGGGATTAAACAAAACCCGAGGCCAAGCAAATATATAGGACATATGTTCAGGAAGCAAAATAACTTTGTCGTTATCAGTTGCTAGCAAGACCAGTAGTCTTTTGTCATCTGAAGCCACAGAACACAGAAGGTACAATACCTAACTAAATAAAATCCATGAAATAAGTAATCAACCTTTAATTATAAAATTTTAATCTAATTTCCAACAACCCATTATGGCTTTTTTTTTTTTTTTACGGCACATACAATTTCCACATTGGTGGCTTCTTAGAGGTCTTACAATTTGAAAATTGCCAAGGGCTTCTACACAGTGGGCTAATGTAGACGCACGTAGGAAATACCATTAACCCCAGAAAACAGTGAAAATAAAAACAAAGCAAAACCTCCAGGATGTGCAATAAAACCAGAAGTTCCAATTAGGTAGAAAGTTGGTTTTCCTTTTGGCCTAGAAAGATACTGAGTTGGAGATCAAGGGTTCAAGCACACCCCAGATCAACTGGGTGTTTCAGTACAACATCGAGCGTGTAACTTTTCACAGGGATTATAATAAGTAAGTTAAACTGGACTGTACATCTCCATGACAAATTTATAATGTAGATTTTTAGTTTGGTGCATCCTCAGATGGAGATCAGAAACACATCAGTGAATAATGGAAACTTCTCTCCATGTTTTCACAGAGCGCTTGTTCATTTTGAGAAGAGAAGCCTTTTTTGGAGGATGGCTTACCAGGGCATTAAAATCGGGGCTCCCCGTCCTTCTGGCTTCACTCTCTTCTGGGTACATGATGACAGTGTGGGGACACAAACTGATGAGGACTTCGATCCCCCCCAGGGCCCCACCCCAGGAGGAGCACTGCCTTCTCCAGGTCTGGTCGCTCAGCTGTGCGGTGTACTATGTGCTCTAACCACCTCACGTTGCAGGACTGAATTCTTGGCATTCGAAATTAAAACATACACACAGAGCAAACCAAATTCTCACTGAAGAAGAAGATGAGGTTCAAACCAGTTTTTCCAAGCTGAATGATGTGTGTAAAAAGCACCCTTACTGAGATTTGTTCAACTGTGGTTACACAATTGTGTGTGCCACGCAGAAGCAGTGCCTGGAGTGGCCGCAGGTCCCCTGACTCCTGCCCCTGCTCAGCCCCGGCTCTGAGGACCAGTGTCCTGCCCTGTGAAGCGGGTGGCAGGCGGGGGCTGGTGATGCTGGGAGGAGGGGGCTGGTGCTCTGGGACCACCTTAGCCGTCCTCAGACAGAAATGAGTGATAATGGGAAACAGTCATCTTTTCTTTTTCCCCCCTTTCCTTTCTTCTTTTTTTCTTCTCACTCTCCTCCAACAGAATATACTGCAGGCCTTTTTGAATTTTTTTTTTTCTAAAACACAAAATCTTTTAGCAATTCCAAAAAAATTGTTTTTTAATAAAACTTCAAATTGTGTTATCGTATTTCAAAGGCAATGACCAGTTCAAGCAACTAATCAAAGGCATAATTATTTAATGACTGCTGCTTGTGCTCTCATGAAGGGCTGTAATTGAGGGGCTGTGATCACTGGACCACCAGCCTCCACAATGGCAAACCGCCCTTCTTGAAGCATTTGATCTGCCATCTTTGTAGCTGAGTTCCGATAACTACAGCGGGTGACATGATACACTTTAGGGTTATTCAGTCAATCATGTTCCCCTTATATGTGGTCATCTGAACCTGAGAAGACTGGTGAAATGTCTACTAGAAACATTTTTACCTTTTCCATTTAAGGACTTCTCTGGAAATTCCCAACAGTGTCCTGGTCTGTGGCTTGAGAAATCATGGAAACCATAAGATACACGGTATCTATTTAGTCAATCAAGTGCAAAGATCAGAGTGGAAAAACAATAGAAGAATTCTAAGCTGTAGACTCTTCCTGCTATTACGGAAACACATTCCTTTAAACAGTAACAGATTTCTTCGCATAAAGCTGCTTTGGCCCTAACTTCGTAACTTTGTAGCATGCTCCCTGGTTATTACGAATGATTACACAAGGTCATTATTAACTAGGCAGGGCCTGGAGAAGCACTGCAGTGCCGACACAGCAAAATAATAAAAAATATCTCGTTTCTTTCATTTAAAATTAAATATACCAACTTCACTCAGATTTCAGCAAGAACTCCTTAACTGGAAGAAGTAGAAGACTAGTATTTATTGCAGAAGCAAAGTTAATTTCATATTAGTTCAATATTGAGAATAAACCATGGCTAATCTCTTTCCACTTTTCCTTTAAAATTCTTATGTGTACACATATATAATTATCACCTGGTAAGTATAACTCCAATATAGACCTTTACTACTTTTTAATGTAAGGTGTTGTGTCACCATAGTTTTCCAAACTGTCCCTTTTAACAGTTGCGTTGTGGAGGTAGTACATGATATCCTTATGTTTAAAACTATTACTTCCAATTTTATGTGAGTAAGAATCCTGCAATCTAATACAGATACAGACGGCTCCATATGAGAATATTTATGGATATGTGTGTGTACACAGCTTAGTGCACACATAAATCTTTCTTCACTGTCTGCTGAGAGCGCCCAGAAGGCACGGAACCCTGGCCGCGGCAAGCGCACCTTGCCCCAGGATCTTGGTTTCTGTCGACGTTCCGCAGTGAAAGGAACCAGAGCTCCTTGAGGAAATGGCTGATTCTAGCACCATGGCAGGAAAGATACGACATGGGCTTGGAGCATCTTGTGCCAGAAAGCAAAGAAGTGCTGAAATAAACAAAAGAAAACCCACACTGACAGAGGCGTTTCAAATGGGCATAGGCACCAAAGGAAAGAAAGAGCTCCTAGTGGCCACGGCGAGAATGATTTGAGCAACAAAAGAAAGCAGTATTGGACCACAGCCTAAGGCATGCACTAAATATCCATGAGCCCATACAGGTATAAGCAAATGATGGAATAATTTAATAAATGAGGGAGAAGAGACAAACCTCCCCCAAAGGAGAATTCCAAATAAGATAGTCCACCCTTAAGGAGTAAACTCCCCACTCTTTAAGCGCATAGTGACTTCCTTCCAAAAATGCAGAACGGGGTGAGGGGGGGCAGAATAACTCCACAGTGCAGAAACCCGACAAGCACTACCTGAAGCCAGGTGACCGAGGTCCACACCAGCACCCACAAATCACACTGACGGTACATACCCTTGACGTGGTATCATGCACGTGGCACTTTCCCCGTGACCTTCTTCCCCAAACCTCACAACCCAAGACTAATCCTGAGAAAAACATCAAATTCCAGTCGAGGGGATCCTATAATATGCCTGACTGGCACTCCTCAAAACTGTCAAGGTCATCAAAAATAAGGAAAGTCTGAGAAAACGTCCCAGCCCAGAGGAGCGTAAGGAGACGTGGCTACTAACTGCGATATGGGTCCCGGAACAGAAAGAGCGCGTTAGGTAAAAACTTCAAAATCCAAATGATGTATGGACTTCCGTCAGTAATAACATGTCAGTATTGGTTCATTGATTGTCAGAAACGTACCATTCCAATGAAAGATGCAAACAACATGGGCACTGTGTGGGAGGGAAGCGTATGGGAATTATCTGTGCTCCCTCCTCAATCTTTCTATAAATCTAAAGCTTTTCTAGAAAATAAAGTCTACTAAAAATACTACAGTAAGCATCTTGAACAGGAAGGTGATTTTTTTGTCTCATTCATTTTAATTGTTTCCATAGAATAAATGGCCAGGAGTGACAATGGCAAATTAGAGGCTGGGAACATTTTATAGCTTGGAACATATAAGAAACAACTACTATCTTGTCACAATGCATCATTTCTTCTACTCACAAAATTTTACAAATCGAAGATAATTTGAAGTTTTACCGCGGCACGCATAGCGTTATGTCACGTGCTACGGAACTGCTTAGAGCAGCCACGCCAACTGGCATTTATTTGTGACTGGAAGAAGTACCATTTAATTTGTGATTGTGAAGTCCGGCTTCTGTTTGCTAACTAATATTCTTTGGAGGCAATAATTTATCAACGTCAGTTCTTCTGGATACTGTGCTATCTCCTTGTGTTTCATTTGAAATTGTTGACCCTGAAATTATTTTTTCCCCTTTAACAGATTACAGTGTACATCTAACCAAAATGTACTGCGCTTGAAGAAAGTTCCAGCTAATTTTCAGGATCAGCTTTTAATGATTAGAAATGAGCTCTGATCCACTGAAAAGAAATGTTTGTGCTGATGTTGAATTTAGATCCCAGCTTCTAATCAGCGCAGAAACATCTTTTTAATAACAGTGACAGAGTTCAGTAGAATCGAAGCCCTGAGTCACGCTAAGCTGGCTTTGCGAAATGCCCTGAGACACACCTGCGGTAACTTATCTCCTCTGGGAAGGTCTGACCTCAGGGATGGCCTCCAGACCCCTAAACGCCACAGGTGGGGACAAAATGAGCATCCTTCCTTAAACAGAGAGGAACAGAGATAAAGTTATATAATAAGAAAAAGTTTGTATTAACAGTTACTAACGCATTCAGAAGAAAACTGTCTGAAATAGGAATATTTTACTTGGGTACAAGATGTGAAGTGCACATCAACTATTTCCACCAAAGCTCATTTCATCTACAAACCCCCCACGTGAATTGCAAGGAAAAGAAATACCGAACTGCCTGATTCCACAGGACGACTGAGTTCAGGGCCTCCTGGTTCTAACACATGAATCTATACCACATATGTATTATTTCGGGTTTTTCTCACGTTCTTTCTTTCTTAACTCTTTGGAAAAAAGTTCTACAGTAAGTCCTAACTTAATGTCATTGATAGGTTCTCGGAAACTTTGACTTTAAGCAACTTAGCTTCCTTCAACATTGTTTCGCGATAACATTGATGAGAAAAAAATTCGTTTTGTTATATGTTGTTTTGCTTAAAGTTGAAGTTTCCGAGAACCTATTGACGTTAAATGAGGACTTACTATTATTGGAAAGAAAAAAAAAAAAGGAATGTAATGTGCAACTCTCCAGCGATCCTGGTACGAAAGCTCACCTAGACGGGTGCGTCTCTTTCTGACGGGCACAACAAATTCATGGCTATAAACTAACTTTTGAGGACATTTGCATGTGGTGACACTGACTCAGAAGTTGGCTTACACATTATTTCTGATGGAAGTTAGAAGCAGGAACGATGGTCTATGAGACTATTCCTAATTCACAACTATAAAACTATATTCTTGGTGTAGAAGTTTACTTTGGGCATGCATCAAGGTCACTCAAAAACGGATTCAAATCCTTACGTACAAGTTCAAGTGAATGAAGGTCAGAAAGCTGCCCAGCTTTACACAGCTCAGGCCTGACCCCAACATTCAGGGAACTATAAAGGTGCAGGTTGTATATAATCTCTTGTTCCCACGAACGTGATAATCACTGGCATTACCACCACACCACAATGACCATCATCACCGCCATCATCACCACCACCACCACCACCACCACCATAATGACCATCACACCACCATCACCAGTACACCACAATGATGATCACACCATCATCACCACCACACCATAATGACCATCACACCACCATCATCACCGCCATCATCACCACCACCACCACCACCATCACCACCACCACACCATAATGATCATCACACCGCCATCATCACCACCATCATCATCGCCATCATCACCACCACCAGCTCTACCATCACCTCTAACTTCTGCTGAGCCAGGCACCGTGCTGAGAATGTACCGCAGCTTTATCTCATCCAATCCTCCCAGCCTCCCCATGAGTGAAGGACCATTCATTCTATCTCCATTTCAGAGATGAAGGACTCAGCTGAAGCCCCACAGCTGTCACGTGCTGAAGGTGGGTGGGGCCCTGACAGAAGGACTCCAGAGCCTGTTGGCCTGCCTCCTACACGTCTGTCTTCTTGTTCTTGTTCCTGTAGTCACAGAAGCTTCTACACATGCCCCAAGTATACTTTAGCTGCTTCTCCACCAGGGGTAACAGAGCAGAGCTACCTAAATACTAATAAAAATGAAGTTTCCTGAGCAGTGTCCCTGTCACTCTGCCAACCGTACTTTAGCCAGAGCTTATGTCCTTCACCCCCTTTGGTGTTTACGCAGTCTTTCTTTTATGAAGTGATGATGACAGTAGATGGCAGTTATTGTTTTAAATATCCCTGCTTGGTGAAACTAAAAGTTGGCTAGTTCCCCAATTCATTAAAATGATTTGTTAATCCTTGAAATTAAAAATGCCTGGGGTCCACTTTTAGCCAATAACAAGCAATCATGAAGTAATCGTGCCCCAACTGCTGGCTTGTCATGCACAACTGTGGCCTCAGAGACCCCGGAATGCTACATGTAAGATGACATTGGCTGACAGCTTACAGGGAATACCCCATGAACACATGCATTTGGGAGTTCCCTTAAAAAAGAGGATTCCTACAGAAGGGACTGGACTGCTACAATTAAAAGGGCAGACCAGAACCTTCCATCTGAATGAACTTTAAATTTTTCAGTTAGCAAGAAGATAGATCTTTATCAGTCACGCTGGAGACTGGCTGCGCTGGGGAGCTGGGGTGGCTCAGCGGCTTTCAAAACGATTTCTTCTTAAATAATAAACCAACACCTTGACAGGGTCAACACAGACAAACCCGCTACCACATACTGCGGCAGTGAGGACACCCTCCATACAAAATGCTGCACAAACTGAAGCACAAAACATGGCCAAGCCCTGATGAGAATGTACTACAAGCTAAAAAATACAGAAGATTAATTTTAAGATAGTACAGAAATATGTCTGAAAGTTTCAGAAATACAATTCAGAATGATTTCTAAAATTATGAGTTGTAATATTTTAAAAGGTATTCATTAAAGGCAATAGGCATGTACATATGTATGTACACACACACCCTGCACACGAATTAGCTGAGCATTTGTGTGTGCACCTGTAGTCCCAGCTACTCAGCAGGCTGAGGCAGAAGAACCCTTGAGGCTAGGAGTTCAAGACTGCAGTGAGCTACGATCAAGCCAGCCAGTGCACTCCAGCCTGGGTGATAGAGTGAGACCCCGTCTCTAAAAAAAATTGTTTAAAACTCAGGCACCTTTTGATGATTGCGATTCGGCAACATTCTAAAATGACTTTGTTTCCCATTAATCACAATATCAATATACACTTCTGTCTACACAGATACAGACATGGATTCCAGGCCTGGGCATCTCCTGAGGTCTGCTACCTGAGAGCTGGGGGCTGTCACTCCACCCTCTTCCCTTGGTCCAGGTGAGCTGGGCTTTCTGATGAACAGAAGGTCCCCAGCGGGTGGCCAAAGGGCTGGCAGGGTATGGCTCTCGCACAAGCTCATGCTGACGGCTGGACTTGGGTACTTCTCTAATCAAGATGGTTGGAATTTAAATTAAAGGGCAAAAATATTTTAATAAAAGGCCCAGTAGGAGGTAAAGAAAAATGCCCACTCATTTACTATTCTTGCAACTACAGTAGAAATTAACTGTGTGTCAAAGCATAACTTAGAGGAAGATGCCTGTCGGGCACCAGCTCTGGCCTGTCGAGTGGCAGGGGTGGTGAGCCCAGCATATTTCCCTGGAGAGGTGGGCAGCAGAGGGGTCTTCACCTCGGTGCGGGCGTCGAGCAGTTGCTCTGCCAGCAGGAGCTATGAGTTGTTAACTACGGGGAGCTAAATGACGATGGCTGCTACTAATCGTCCACTGAATAATGAAACTGACACACTGATAAAAGATTTCAATCTTGACAAAAATGATTTATCGTAGCTCAGTTTACTGGCACTGCTGTTTGGGTGACAAACGGTTGGCAAGCCTCCAGTTAATCTCCGAACACCCGAGCCCGCCGTGGCAGCTTCGACTCGCACGCGCACACCGTGAGCAACAGCTGGTAACGCCACACTCGGGCCGTGAGGGCTGAGAGCTGGGATTTGATCAAGGCTGGTCTCCAAATCCACTTGCACAGTGGATTTTTTTTGGCAGTGGGTGAGGGAGAGAAGAGCCAGAGGTAAGAAAGAAAGAGGACCACTACCACCACTGCCACCACCACCGCCACCGCCACTGTCACCACCACCGCCATCACTGTCACCACCACCACCACTACCGCCGCCACCACTACAGCCACCACTACCACCACCGCCGCCGCCACCACTACCGCCACCGCCACCACCACCGTCACCACCGCCACCACTACCACTACTGCCGCCACCGCTGCCACCACCACCGGCACCGCTGCCACCACCACTGTCACCGCCACCACTACCACTACTGCCGCCACCACCGCCACCGCCACCACCACCGCCACTACCGCCGCCACCACTACCACCACCACTGCCACCACCACCAAAGACACTGAGGCCGCAGCTTGCAGTCAGGCATCCAGAACATGGTCCTAAGACAGAGAAAAAGAATGACCAACAGAATCAAAGCAGAAATGACTCTGTATGGCTTACAGATTTTCTTGATGGCAAAATCTGACCTTCTGCACCAAGTGCCCGTGGAGGGCGTCCGTCAGACCGCAGTGCACGGTGGCTGTGCACGGCACATCTACCCTCCACCCATGATGCACAGAGCGTATTTCTTCTTTAAGTAGACCTTTTTACTGTGGGAGTGTGGTGGGTAGTGTAGCTTTAAGTAAATTAAAGACTTATTTATAAGCAATACTCCAAATAACACATTTCCTACTGTGGTATTATATGTTGGATCTTATTCTAGTTTTGGTTTAAAAAAGAAATCAATTAAATTCATCCTGCTCTTCCCCTGGGAAGTTGACGCAATGTGGAAACCAAAACAACTTGGCATTTGAGCTCTTTATTCTTGTGTGGTTCATAGGCCATCGGGTTGGGGGTGGGGGAGAAGTCAGGATTAAATAAGATAATGCACGGGTGCAGTTAGGATACGGGTCGGTAGAAAGTAAACTCTCCATGTATACTAGCTAGGATGATGACGGTAAGGACCTACTTTTCAACGTTCAAAACAGAAAGGAACAACCTACTCACACTACTGTTGTATCAACAGGTGGATTCAAGACACACACAAGGTGTGCCCCATAAACTACGTTGTCTTCAACCACTGTTATACGGCACGAAAATGACAGGGAACACCCCTAAATGTAACCAACTTTCAGGCACGCGTAAAGCACAGGTATGGGAAAAGAATGTTAAATACGATGGATTTCCAACAAAAATGGATTTAGGCGCTCTCTAAGATTATGATGTTTTGCTGACATGAGAAAATGAAGCTACGTGGTTATTAAAAAGGACACGTGGAAACCGTGTCACATAACTCTGGAGATATGTAAACGGTGTCTTAGCTCGAGTCAGGCGTTCTAGAGCAACTAGAGGCTGGGGAGCAGGTATCTGGTTGGGGTTCCAGGAAGGTGTCCGCACTACAGCAGTCCTGTGTTGCAGCATTAAGGGTCATCGTAACTGTCTGAGCTGAAAACGCCACCTAGGACTTACATACCTACAGACATTTGGAATATTTTGGGTTTCCATATTAGTAAAATCCCACTTGTTCACTCATTCTTTCCCAAATGTGAGGTGAGGAGGTTTCAGGACGCTGGGTAAGTAACGAAAACACTATTCTTCAGTGGCCCCAACATTCCCCAAAGTGTGTTTGAGAACACAACAGTGCAAACCGGCAAACCAGTTTGGTAACAACGAGTTTAAGTAAGGAAAACGAGTGCTGTTTTTAATGGAGAGCTTCTCAGAGCCTTTAGTTTGGTAACGTGCATCTCAAGCTCCAAGAGAGAGACAGACTACGCAGCATTCTCCAAACGTTTTCTTTGCGAGTACCTTGCCGGATTCGGCTTCCACGATGCAAACATCTGGGAACATTGGTTTTCATCACATAAAACCATACTTGTAGAAAAGAAATACATTGCAACTCCAGTGAGTGCCCCCATGTGGCCCCACAGAGGTACCTTCCTCCTCTGCTCTGAGAACTAGTATCCATCGAGCACACACCATGTGCGTGTCATGCCATGCCGGGCTTTCAGGGACATCAGGATGTATGAGACTAGTCTCTTGCTTTTTTGGGCTTTCGGTCTAGTTGAAAGGTAAAGAAAAACCCAAGCGAAATGTTTCAAACAATTATAGCACGTCATAATACAAGGCAGACCAGGCTGCCCCAAGGCAGTAATTGTCAACCGCCCCTGCAAAGAAGAGTCAGGTGTTTTACCGTACAACTGTAAACAGTTGGATATCCTATCAATATTTAGGAAAACGAACTTCAGAAATTAATTAGAGCCTCTGCTAGAGTCATTTTCAGGCCACGCATATGAAAAAAATAATGCCTTAAAATAAAGTAGTTTTTCTTCACTTATAACGATAACTAACTTTTGTTACTATTTTACCAGGAGACTTTCGATGTGAGAGGGCGTCATGGTAGTGCAAAGACATTTCCAGTTTGACTATGTGGCCAGGCAGGCCCTCCAGCGTCCAGAGGAGGTGGAGGAGAGACGTGCGCAGGAAATCTACCGTCAGGAGGCTGAGATCAGCTCCAGTACAAAGGCCTTGGAGCGATGCACTGTTCCTGTGCGGAAACAGCCTGCCTGCCCCACAGGGCGAGGGCAGTTTGCACCCTCCACGGATGCCTGCCATCCGGACTCGTCCCCAGGTGTGCGGGACCCTAGTGGCCGGGATAATCTGGGTGAATTGAAGAGTCACCTTAAAAATTTGGTCCAATGCCACTTAATGCATAATCTCTGACGATTATTGTCTTCAACATTCCAAAAGCACAATTTAACAAGTGATCTCTTATGTCAGAACACAATGATGTCCCCGAGCCTTTCTTAGGTAGGACAATAAAATCTGTAAATATATTGCATGTAATTTGGCTCCCAGGAACAATACTTTGGTATACACGAATTGAATCCCAAGACAGGAATTAGTGGCAGGCTCTGTCCCTACATGGAGAGTCCGGCACTGCCCTGCGCCAGGCCCCGTCCTACGCATGCGCGTAGCGTAGCACAGGAGCTCACTGAACCAGACAGCAGTCCTGGGAGGGACAGAACTCCCAGTTTATAGCCAAGAGCACTGAGACAGGAGAAAGTGAGGAGCTCACCCAGGCCACCCCGCTGGTAAGAAGTGAAGCTGCAATCAACTCCGGAAAGCCTGGCGACCCCGCCATGTGCCCAGCCACCCTGCCTCTAGCTGGCTAATTTCCTGCTGCCATCACAACTTTTGTCCACTCCTGGCCACCTGCCTGGGATTTGCCACGTCCTGAGGACAGAGGAGATACCAGGTGAGCAGAGTCCCACTGGACCCTGAGAGATGAGAGAGAAATCCGGACATCCGCACGGCTGGGCACTTCGCTTTCATGGACGGCAGGATTCCAGGCATTTTTTAAAAGTCTGAATCTGTGGAGAACCTTTCCTTTCTTTTTTTTTTTTTTCCCTGACTCACAATTCAAGAAGACATTACAGGAGACAATCAGAGGTAAAAAGAACATTTTCTAAAGTCGGAGCAATGAGAAGAAATAAAACCCTTACAAGAAATATTTCAGCAAAAGAGAAATTTCTTCTTCTTCATTAGAATCGGGAACTGCAGAAGGAAATGCCTTAATTACCCATGAAGCAAGATAACCTTACGTGATTGCCTTCATTTTAAGAGTACACTAGTAAGGAGAATACCCAGCAATAAATATTCGTGTCTTTTCCCAATTTTTGGAAAATTCCGATGCCATTCATCAACCTTTGAGAATAATTCTATATGGAATGAAATTATTAAAACCTTTTTTGTATTTCACCTTCACTTTTTTTTTTTTTAAAGAGTCGGCGTCTCACGATGTTGTCCCTCCTCCCTCAGCCGGTGGAGCAGCCCTTCTTCCCCTTAAACTGTCAGAGTGATACCCATAAAAACATCCATTTTTCTTTAGCATCCCTTTGTATTGGATGGTTCTCTGGACCCCTTTTTCAGACTATACAATTTTCTGATTCATCATGCTGCTTGGATATAATAAATCCTCTAGATACTGGAATATAATTATACGTGGAGAACAAGCTAGAAGATATTGAAATACTTTTATGCTGACCCTTCTAAATTAAAGGATGAAGAAATAAGAAATAATAATTCTTCAAAAATAAAATACAATGTTCCTCCAGTTGTATTACCAGAGAACAATTACAACACAGAAATCAAGGTAAAAGTCGGCTTGTTTTTAACAACACAGGAGAACATAAATGAGCGTATAGCACACGACACTGACTACGGACGAGAGCCAGGTATGCTGTGGCCATCACAACTACAGTGAAAACACAGTTCCCCTGGCAGGAAGGTGCCCACCTGGCCGCGGCCTCGCCTCTTCGGGGTCTCTGCTCCAGGCTCTCCTCGGTAAGCCCTTCCTGGCCGCCTGTGCAGAAAATCGCCTTGTCCACCCTGGTGGTCCCAAGTCCGCCCACTCTGCTTTATTTTGTTCTACTGCATTGATCACGATCTGACCTATGTGTATATTTTCTTACTATATTTTTGGCAAATTATATTTTCCAAAAATGGCCATGGCAATATTTCAGGTCCACACGTTCTTCTAGAACCCTGCCACTCTCCATCAAGAGGCAGAATCTACTGCTGCTGCCCTGCATCCTAGGTGGACTCGGTGACTGTGTTGACTACAGGTGGGGTGAACTGACACCTCCTCAGAGCCAGGTCACAGAGGAAACATAACTACCACCCAGCTCTGTGTCTCCCTCACGCGATGCCTACCCTGGGAGCTCAGCCACCAGGTTGGAAGGAAGCCCCAGCCACATGCGGAGGTCGGCTGCAGGTGTTTAGGGCGACGGCCCCAGCTAAGGTCCCACCCCACAGGCAGCCCCAGTACTCAGACACCTGAGTGAGTGACTGAGACTCTACAGGCTGCCAGCTTGTGGCTTCTGAATCTTCCAGGGGAGGCTGCGGATATCATGAAGCAGACAGAAGCCTTCCCAGCTGTGCCGTCCCAATTCCTGGCCCACAGAGGCTGTGAGGAACATCTCTGGGGGAGCTCTGCTCTAGAGGGCAGACACATGCCTGCTGGTCTGCATGGCTGGACACAGCAGCACATGTCAGTGTAGAGGGATGGGTGCTTTTTGAGGAGGACGACTTATCTTGAAAGCAGCAGCTACTATTCAAATAGTACCTTTGGTATCTTGTTTAACACAACAGGTAATATTTGAGCTTTCATTGTCTGAAATTTGATTTAAACCAATAAAACAGCCTGGGTACAGTGGCTCATGTCTATAATACCAGCACTTTGGGAGGCTGAGCTGGGAGGATCACTTGAGGCCAGGAGTTTGCAATCAGTCTCAGCAACAGGGTGAGACCCCATCTCTATCCATCAAAAAAATAAAAATATCAGCCAGGCGTGGTGGCGCACACCTGTAGTACTAGCTACTTGGGAGGCTGAGCCAGGAGGATCGTTTGAGCCCAGGAATTTGAGGTTGCAGTGAGCTATGATCACACTCCATTGCTCTTGAGCCTGTGTGAGACCCTGTCTCAAAACAACAACAAAAAAGGGTAGGAAAAACATAAAAAGGTCATGACAGATGAGGAATCCTATGGTGGAAGCCTTGGGCAATGTAAGCCCAGCTTCTGGGGCTTCAAGCCCTTGGCCCTGCTGGTTTTGTCTACAGTCCTAGTTGACCTTAACCCAAACCACTGGATCCTAACCCTGGCTGTACAATTCAATCCCCTGGTGCTCAGGCCCCCGAGGCCAAATAAATCCACATGTCAGTTTTAAATCAGTGATTTAAAAATTGTCCCAGGAGCTGGCCAGCCAGCCGCTCCCTCACTCTCTCCTCATTCTCCTCTGGGCCAGAGGAGGCACTGGCTCCCCTTCTCCGCCTGTCCCTCCCGATGAGTGGCTGATCTGACCCTGGCACTCTCCGGCTTCTCCTGCAGGGACTGACAGCTTGCCAGCGTCTTCTGTCCTCCCTGGCCACCCCCGGTCCTCCCTCCCCCTCAGGGCTGCTGGACTCACTGTTCTTCCTCCAACCTCCTCCCAGGAGCCGGCGCAGCCTAACTCTCCGGATCCCTCCAGTTTCTCCCACATCTTCCTGGATGGCCCCAAGCTCCGCGCGCAGCATCACGTCCTCCTTCCACGCAGGCAGCCCTCAGCCACACCGCCACCGTGCCCGCGACAAACTCTCCCTCCAGCCCAGCTCGTCCCCACACCCATCACTGCTGAGCTGAGGACAGTCCTGATGTCTTCTTTGGCTCTGCTCTTCTTCCACCCATGGTACCAGCTGGGAGCAGGTCTCAGGAACCAGGATTTTACTCAGGACATCCTTGCTTGCAAAGTCCCCGGAAGGGCTGAGGAACTTGGTGAAGCCACATGCAGCACTGGTGACACACTCCTCCTGGACCGCAAGGCCTGGTGGGCGGTGCTGTCCCCAGCTCCCCTGGCAACGCACAGTGGTGTCCCCTGAGTAGGGCACAGCCAATGCTATCAGCTTGAGTCAAAAATACCTAAATTTCAAGGAAGAAGGAAGGACCCGGAAGTTACGAGTCATGAAGATTTAGTGTTTTCCACGTCTTGGATGATAATAACCCTACAGCACTATCTGAGGGACGTCCCCAGGGGATGCAAACTCTTAGGAACAGGAAAATGAGAAAAACTCTACAATTGTCAGCCAAGGAAGCCACGGAACGTGGTCATGGTGATTGCACGTGTTCCTCGGGAGACCCACGCTAAAGCCTGTAGGACCCCAGGCAAAGACGCACAGGCACGAGAGGACCGCCACCACCTGGGCAGAGCAGTGCTGACAACAAACCATCCTTTGGAAAATCATTTGGCTGATGAAAACTGGGGTAGCAACAGAGACACCCCATGTGGGAAATGTGTGCCTACCACAGCAAAAAGGCAGGGGTCCAGGGAAAGGAATACAAGTCGCAGATTCTGAAGTGAGATCTGGGAGCTCATCTTGGCCAAAGTGGAGTCGGCATAAAAAAGAAATAATAATCTCTTGTCTCTAAGATTCCATTCAGCCACTGGGCCACTCATTACTGGAAAGTTATAGAAAAATGCAAGTGTTTCAGAGACAATGGAAAAGCTGACCTCTGCAGACAAACTACAACAATGAGAAATGCCCATGTGCCCCGAATAAGCAACTAACGCTTGGGGAAAACAGTCGCGCACTGCCGAGAACGTTTACCCCCAAGTGTAGAAACCGCTTTCTGACGGGGAAGAGAACCTAATGACGGGAAGCTCTGAGGTGCACCTTAGGCAGGGTCCACGGCAGGGACCATCTTAGGCGACTGGTCCATGGCGGCAGGGACGGGGACTCAGTCG